>NW_022196906.1:32820506-32826630 GCF_008632895.1 Mastomys coucha | reverse complement strand
TTTTTTTTTTTTTTTTTGATAGACAGGGTTTCTCTGTATAGCCCTGGCTCTCCTGGAACTCACTCTGTAGACCAGGCTGGCCTGGAACTTAGAAATGTACCTGCCTCTGCCTCCCAAATGGTGGGATTAAAGGAGTGGCCACCACTGCCTGGTTTACTCTTTTAATCTCTGTACCTGATGGAGCCTCCAGAGATGTGCAAGGCCTGAGGGATTTAGAGCAGTACCACATACATCCTGCAGTGAATTTAATCTCTTACAAGAGGGAAGAAAACAAAGCCAGCCTCATAAAGTCTGTCATACCTGTCATCTTCAAGGCTAATGTGGGATCTCACCACACTGTCCCAAAGGACTTGGTTGCTACAAGGTGATATGGTCTGGCACACCCCATGCTCTGGGTCTGAACTCACTTTGACTGGCCTCCAATAAGAAAGAAGCAGCCTGTAGCTCTGTCAGGGGCTCACAGGGCCACACTGGGGATGCCTCCTACCTCCCACTGTACTTCTAGTGATACCTCTTAAGTCTCACTAGTCTTGTTCTCTTTCATCAGTCACAAAAACTATTAAAAAATGGGTTGTGCTCTATATCTGTTATTTGAGCAATGGTCAGCAACACAGAGTTAGCAGCTAAGCTAGGAGGAGGAGCAGGAAGTAGGGGAGGAGGAGAAGGTGGAGGAAAAGGAGGAGGAGAAGGCGGAGGAGGATGAGGAGGAGAAAGACGAGGAGAAGGAAGAGGAGAAGGAGTAGGAGGAGAAGGAGGAGGAAAAGGAGGAGGAGAAGGCGGAGAGGGCACACAGGAGAAAGACTTTTCCTGAGGATCAGTAGAGGAGCCTGGAATATGAGAGAAGAATATCTCCTGAGAGTAGCAAGAAGTTTAGAACAGGAGATTAACCCAGAGGCAGCACTGCTGTGTCTGCCAGCAGAGATTTCAGGCTGGCAGTAGCAACAGCAGGAGGCTGAGAGAGGATAGAGGTACCAATTACAATGAAATATTTCCCTCACTGAATGTTTCAACATTTACTCCAGACCTCCCTTCTGCAGTCAGTCAATTGTAGAAAGTATTAAAATTCCTTGAGGTAAAGAATAGCTATAGATATGACCAAAGTTAAAGCCTTACACTAGATGCAGCTATAGCTAACAGTCAAGATTGTGAGCAACTCAATTGCAGGCAGAGAGCTTGGTGAGTCACCTGGCCACACCCCTGTGTTAACTGCTGCAAGAAGAGGGGGAATCTAGAGATGTGTGGAGTGAAGAGCCTTGAATAATCCTTAGACTTTCCCTCTAAGACCTCCAGCCCCATATATTCACATAAGGCACAACTTTAATTCCCCTCATGTCTATAGAGAAGGGTTTATGGCCTGCAATGAATCAAGGTAGATGAGTAATCAAAGCTGCATTCCCATTGGAAAAACTAACCTGAAGCTGAGAAAAAGCAAAAACCAATCAGACAAAATTTCTTCTTGGAAATTGGAGGAAAAGTGAGAAGAGGGAGGTCAAAGAGAAATGTGTGTGTGTTTGAAGGAGTAAGAAGACAAAGGACAAGAGAGGAAGGGAGGGAAGGAGAAAAAGAGGGAAAAAGGGAGGAAAGAAAGGCAGGAGGCAAGCATGGAGAATATGAACCTGAAATTGAGATCATTTATATACTATCAACTTAGAGAAATCTTCTGGGAACACACACCAGGATTAGTTTCTTTCCTACTCAGACACAGGATGTATAGATTTCTAGTAAAAGTCACCTATAATAAATAGCTTGTGCTGCTACCTAGAATAAAAGGTTCTGACCCTTTAGAAGGATCAGTTAGGATTCTTCTTAGAGAGAGCTGAGAAGAGCATCCACCTACCTCCTGTAGTCTGCACAGGTGTAAAACAAAGTGAAAGCAACTTCCAGAAAGACCTGTCTCCTTCTGAGGACCAGCTGTTATTTTACAATTGTATGAAAGAGGGATGGACTGAAAATTCTTAATGAAATAGTAAATTTCTGCTTTGGTTTGATAGAAAGATGAAAGTGTTTTGTTTAAAATTTAAAGCAATTGCTCTATTCTTTCCCCTCTGCATGGTCTACTCAGAGACTCAGAAAAACTGTCAAAGATAGTCAAAAATAGAGGATTTGTTTTTCAAGGTTGAATGCTGAAACTGTATTATCTTAAAATGATATAAAATGCTGTAATTATTAAATTTCAGAACCTGGAATAAACTGTTGCCTGCTAGCGGTAACAGTAAGAATGGGTTATCTGGAATATGGAGTCAGGAGGAAATTGGCTAGCCATGTTTATGTTACCTTAATCCATGTGGAAAATCAAAATTAGACAGCACTCATGTGTGACCACTCATCCATCTTGTATTCAATAATCCTCTTTGTTACAAGCCAACAGGTAGAATAGGTGAGGCAAAACCCCTTCCCCCAAGTTTGTCAGCATATAGGCCCAATCAGCAGCTTCTTTAGTCTCTGTAGAGGCGGGACTTCCGATGCAACTGGAACCAGGAGCCAGGCGTGACAAATAGCAGGAGGCGGGCAGAGAGGTGTGGTTATGAGAGGCAGGCAGGGTCAAGCAGGAGGGTTACAATTCCTCTCTTTTTATTAGAAAACAGCAGGTTAAAGGCATACTCAAATGGCACAATAATGCACAGAAAGTCTTATGGTGCTTGAAGGTTATAATCTGTGGATAATACTCTACTGATATCCACTCTTACCTGTCATCAAGGTCACATGCAGCTAGTTTGATTCTACAAACTGGGCTTAGTATGTGTTTATTCAAAAAACACAGCCACTTGGCAGTGCCTCTGTCTTAGGTTGATACCGCCAGAGACCTAGCCGCAGAGACAGATTATTAAATGCACCTCGTCCGTGTCTATAATGTGAAGACATGCCTTTATCGCCTGCAAAGTCCAGGAACTACCACGGTCTCTCTGGAGTCCACTTTTCTTGCAGTCCATGTGAAGCAGTGTTGGTGTGCTGATGGGCAGCTGGGCATAGACACCTAATTGAGTTGCCGAAATAGTAGCTCCCAAGCTAGGAGCCTTTTCAATAGTTTTGCCTTCAATAGGCTTTTAGTTCACTTGTCAATAAGTAACTTTTCATGTTAGCAACTATGAGATTGAGCTTGGAGAAGGAAAGCTCCTGGACTGAGCCTGCTTTTTAGGTAAGGAGGGCTCCAGGACTGAGCGAATTTTGATTGTTTTTGTACTCCGAGAATGAGTCTGCTTGATATAAAAACTTAAAAGTTTAAAAATAACAATAACTTGAAGATGTCTCAGGCACTTTAGTTGCAAATTAGCAATGCTTAGGTCCAAGGCTTGGTCTCTAGATATAGAGGGAAGCCAATGTTGACTCTCAGAAAAAAGGTGGAGTCCATTTCAGCCAAGCAAACTTTGTTGGCCAGTAAAAATATTTCGCCAAAATTCTTGGCACAAAAACATGTCTAAAAAAGATTTTGTGTCTGTATCCACTTGACAAAATAATGTATTAGACCGCCATTGTGTACCAACACCAACGGAGCCCCTTCCCCAGATCAAGGTGGGGATAAGAAAAACAATGTGTTACTAAGTAGAGTGACACACCATTCCGTTATGGATTTTTCAAGACAAGCAAAAGGCAACATGCCTTTAAACATAAGCAAAAGCAAAGCATGCAATTGCTCTATTCATTCCCCTCTGCATGGTCTACTCAGAGACTTAGAGAAACTATTAAAGATAGTCAAAAATAGAGGATTTGTTTTTCAAGGTTGAATTCTGAAACTGTATTATCTTAAAATGATATAAAATGCTGTAATTATTGAATTTCAGAACCTGGAACAAACATGTGAAGTGCATACTGTATTAGTCAGGGTTCTCTAGAGTCACAGAACTTATGGTAGTCTCTATGTAGTAAAGGAATTTATTGGTGATTTACAGTCTGTAGTCCAACTCCTAACAATGGTTAGCAACAGCTATGAATGGAAGTCCAAGGATCTAGCAGTTACTTGGTCCCACAAGGCAAGCAGGCAAAGCAGATCGAGCTTTCCTTCTTCCAATGTCCTTACATAGGTCTCCAGGAAAAGGTGTGGCCCAGATTAAAGGTGTGTACCACCACACCTTTAATCCCAGATGACCTTGAACTCATAGATCTTCCTATCTTAATCTTCTGAGATTCATAGGCACTATGCCTCAAGATCTCCATGCCAAGGTTCAAGTCAGAAACTTATATCTCTCAAACTCCAGATTAGAGCCACAAGTGAGCCTTCTAATTCTGGATTGTAGTTCATTTCAGATATAGTCAAGTTGACAACCAGGAATAGCCACTACACATACCAAAGCAGACCTGTCCTCCAGGTTTGCCCAACATCCACCAGTTGCTACCTGGCATACCCCCACCTTTATCCCTGAACCTTCAAGGCCAGGGACTGGGCTTCTCTCCCACAGAGGCTCTTTACTATATAATACAGACATTTTTGTCTCTCCCTACCTTTTCTCTGCTTCTCCTTCTCTCTCCTTTTTCTCTTCCCTTTTTTCTTCCCTCTGTGTGCCTTCTCTCATTCTTTTATCCCTGTCCTTTGTCTCCCTCCCCATGGTGACTTTCTTGGCTGCCTTGAGCCAGTGAATGTGACTACCCAAGAGTAACTTCCCAATAAACATGTGTTTATATGTATTTTAAACTGGTTTGAATTGGCTCCTATCTTTGTTTGAGAAATAGCTTATCATACACCTCAGTAACATGCTGGCACACTAAGAGCATCCTCTCTGCTAAATCAACTTATAGGAAAATTATTGAGCATTATGTCATTGACTTTGGTCTATATGTTATGCCTGAAGACGGCACATGTCTGCTATCAAATACATTCCTCCTAAATTTAATGTTATTGTTTCTATAAAATTATAATAAATTTATAAGTACCTTTTGAACTGTTTTAAGTTATAATAAATCAAAATGGTTATGAAGCTCCCAAACTCATATACAAATGTATATTAAAGCACAATGTGAGCATAGAGTTTGTTTTGTGAGTAATGGATAATTCTTATATGTTTAGCAGACTGTAAAAGAGACTGAGTCTGTGTAGGAATAAAATCCTGTATTTTCCCCCTCCCCACTGTAACAGATCATCACTGGCTGCAGTATATGGGCACCAAAGTGAAAAGGTCAGAGCTCTTCCTCTGATCTTGTGGACTCAAACTCTAGGACTTGAAGTTACCTGCAGAACAGATGCAACTGTTTGCTTGGAACTCAGTGTATGAAGGAGCACATCTAGGATGCTGGTGATCTGAGGAATAATTACATAAAACAAAAGTATACACAAAATTCTATGGACTTTTACAATTTTTAAGCATGAATGAATTTTATTTACATGTTCATTTATGCTATGTTTACCCTGAAAGGAATGTTGACTTATTTCTTATAAAATATTAAGTAAATTTAACAATCAAACATTTTAGGGAGAAACATGATATTCATTTTTTGGCAACTTATCTGACAGCAAAGCTATTATAAATGGAACAGAATCATGCACTGATTTTATTAATCATAGACATTTTCCAAGAAATACATCAACAATTTCTTCACAATGAACTTACTGCATATTATACATTACCTTACCACAGCTCTTGATGCAACTTGGAGACACAGAAACAGAAAGCAAAAGGAAGTTCCTGTTGGAGTACCATTGCTCATTGTTTGACAGCTCATTTTTTAAAAAGAGTAGCAGAGTCATATCCACTGGAAGAGGTCATGAAACCGGCAGAGCTGCTTAACACAGTCCCAGCAAAATGGAGCAGATTGATGCAATCACTGTCCTTCTATCTCGAACTTTTGGATTTTGGTTCTGTATATTGTATTTTAGGGAAGTTTTGCCATTATGATTCAATTTATGTTTTTTCTGAAAAAATTATGTCTGAGTCTTGTAGGAAAATCCTACATTTAACTTTATCTGGCCACTATTTGGGCGTCTTCCTTTGTTCTGAAGTTCAGTAAGCATAGATAAGCACATAGCTAGATGAAGTCATTAGTCCTGGAATCATCTTAAAGTATCTGCTCCTGAGCAAACTCAAACAGTGTAATTGGTGCAGGGGAAACAGAGACAACTGACTAAGTCTGACTGGCTAGGAGAGTAAGTCAGAGATTCAAGGTCTACTTTCATTATAGGCTTAGAGCTATCTGA
>NW_022196906.1:32799527-32817244 GCF_008632895.1 Mastomys coucha | reverse complement strand
GGGAGGAAATCACAGAAATAATGGTTGATTGTGTTTCTGTCACAGAATGTCAGTCTCAGGATGCATCCAGTGTGAATCATAGCACTAGAAAACGCCATCAAATATGAAGCAAGCATAAGGTAGGAACACACCTTAGGAGACATGACAATGCTATACAAGAGTGGATTGCAGATAGCCACATAACGATCATAGGCCATTGTTGTTAGAATATAACACTCAGAAATGACACAGAAACAGAATAGGTAGAACTGTGTCATACATCCAACATACGAGATGAGATTTTTCGTTACAGCAAAGTTCATCAGCATTTTTGGTGTAATTACAGAAGAGTAACAAAAGTCTACAAAGGATAAGTTAAAAAGGAAAAAATACATAGGGGTATGAAGGTGAGAATTCAACACAATGAGAAAAATTAAAGCCAAATTTCCCAGTGCAGTTATCATGTACATTACTAGAAAGACCAGAAAGAGGGGTACTTGGAGGTCAGGCTGGTCTGTTAGTCCCAAGAGAATGAATTCAGTTACCACAGAGCCATTTGCCAAAGCCATCCTTCTATAAGATATCTTGTGAAATATAAATAAAAGTTGGATTAGAGGATCATGCAGGACTCACTACCATTTTTTTTTTACAGAACTGAGAGCAGGGTTGTCAAATCATCTAATGTCTGCAATCAAAGTCAAAGGGAAATCAAGAAGCATGATGCACACAACAGCATAGCCCTTATCTCACTATTTCTTTTTGTTCTATCATCTCTGTGACACAAATAAAAATTCAAGCTACTGTATTTTACAATCTACCCAGACTGAACTCTGTGAGTCTTACAACCATGAACACAGTTTCTAGTTTAAAACCAAGGAACCAGAATCTAGGAATCATGAGAATTCTGTTACAGTCACATTAGGTTCCATAGTGTGAGAACTGTACATGCACAGTAAACTTACTAATTTAAGCATCACAATACAAGTATCTACTGAGTCTGAAAAATGTTTTGTTTGCATGTCTTGGCCACCCATCTGGAAATTTCTTTTGAATCTTAAGACTTTACAAAATGAGAAGAAAATGGCACAACTCTTGTTCTTGCACTGTATCAGTGTGAAGTCCCTAAAACAAAGCACATTTGGAGTCATATTATATGAAATGAACTCCATATGCAAACTCAGTTCTACTCACAAAACGACAGATTATAATGATGGCTGCTGAGCCCTAGGAAAAAAAAATTAGATCATCTAATCAAAATTATATAAAATTAAAGTTCAATTTTCTAATACGATAAGTCTCTAGACTGTTTAATATATTACTGAAAATTGCACAGCCAGACTTAACATGATACAATATAAAATAAGGTTCTCATAACAGACACACACACACACACACACACACACACACACACTCATATGCTTTCTAATATTGAACAGAACATATGCCAATTAACTTCATTGAAAACTTACTTCAGAGTGAATAAAAGGGAGCATATGCCAGTTGATTACATTAAAAAGTTATTTCACAATGAATTGCAAGAAATTAAATACATATATACATACATGACATATATATTACCTTTTAAGTTATCTCAATCACGTTGTCTTAAAGACCAAGAAACTAATGCGACTCTTTTCAAAGCTTACTTTGTCATTTAATGTTGTCTTCCTTGATAAACAGTTTTTTGCTCTGCAGTATTGGGACATTTAATTTAAGAATGTACAGAACAACAAATGTCCTGCTTCTACAGACTTTCTCATAGTTTAAAATAGTAAATCTTAATCCACTAAAACACTGATGTAAAATGACCATCCTGTCTATTATCACACTAGCCACTGAGAAAACAGACATTGCAAGTGAGTTTAATAACATAATACACATGACTATTTACACGGTAGAAACTTACTTAGTATTCCCAGGAACAGAAAACACTTATAAAATAAAAGAGAATGAGGTGATAGCACTTTCATACTATGCCATAGTGTGTAATTCATATCCTGGGGATTTGAGTTGTGCACAGATTTCTCTGTGGGGATTGTACATATTCTTTACTTGAGTCAGTTCTGAACTCTCATTTTCCAATCAGTTTCCTTTCCTTGGGGATAGCTATTGTTTTGATGATTTCCCATATTGTTCAGAATTCTCCATTGATAATGCTACATACAAGCCCCTAGTTACTTGATGTAAATATAATAACACAATTCAGGCTCTGTCTCTCAAGACATATCTTTCAAATCAGGTTATTTGTTTGTTTGTTTGTTTTAAGTTCATTCTTTTTGAAGTGGATTTATGTACTTCATGCATTCCAGACAAGTAGTCTACCACAAAACTTATTTGTTAGTCCTTAAAAATTGTGGAATGTCTAAGATTTTGCATTTTCTATAAATTTCCTCTTGAATGTCTGGCTTACTCTCTTTAAACCTAACTATGTCACTGGCCTGAACCAGCAGGTTGTTCTTCAGTAACAAGACCGTGAGTGGGAGGACCATATACCAAGTATACAGAGAAAATAGGAAACCAGAGGGACGACCATATACCAAGTATACAGAGAAAATGGGGAACCATCAATATTGGAGCATCATATTGTCCCTTCTTTCTCTCTTTTATCAAATTCATAATCTTCTTTTTCCTTAATAGTTGTTATATGAATAAATATATATGTAATATATACATATAATCCTCAATATAACCTGAAGAGCATATATAATTTTACTTATAAGTATGTTTTCAGGGCTGATTATTCAGCAGTAAATAGCTAATTTGAGTGCTCTACTCTGGAGGACACTATTTCTTTGTGTTTGTTTGTTTTCTTCCAATTATTTATTTATTTACTAATTTATTTAATATTCTGATCGCAGCCCCCAGTTTTTTCCCAGACCCACCTCACATAGCCCCTTCCACCGTCCTCCCTTTCATTCTTCACTGAGTAGCAGGATGACTCCCTGGGTACTAACCCACCTTGGCACATTAAGTCCCTGCAGAACTGGGCACATCCTCTCCTGCTGAGGCCAGAAAGGCAGCCCAGTTAGGGGAACAGGATTTACAGCCAAGCAACAGAGTATAGTGACAATATTATTCAATTGCTCATAGATCATTTTATATGGTTGAGGCTTTTGGGGGCTCTTTTCCATGTACTTTATACGTTGATAATTTGCTTGGTATAGAATGTAACTAATTTATATCATACCATGAAATTAATTTGCATAATTTTGTCTTCATATGTCTATCTATGTTGGTGGTAAAAAAGATATAATCATAAGTTGTTAGCAAAAAAGATATAATCATAAGTTGTTAGCAACTTAAGTACTACAAAATGTTAAAACAGTTTAAGTTCTTGTCTATGGATTATATAGAAGTCACTTTAAATCAGTTTAAATATATAAGAAAGTAAATAAATCAATATATACTTCCTAATGAAATAGTCAATAAATTCCTCCTTCAGAGTCCACAATTGTAAGCTCCCTATACCTGAATGTGCTTGGATAGTTAAGAAGCAGGATCACAGCATATATAATTATAATTTGTACCCAATCAACAAAAACAGGATATTTGAAGCACATGTATTCAAGCTGTGTCGGCAGCTTAGCACTGCTATTCAGGTAAATATAAAAGAATTCATCCATTGAGAAAATGAAAGAATAATACTGGACTCACAATGTCTACTTCTGACTTCATCAGCTTTCAGGAAGAGTGTATCCATCAAGGTCTAAGAATGAATATTAGCTCTGACAGGCAGCAGCAGCTTACATAAGAAATGTTTGATTGTAGCAGTATTATATTATAACCACTCTTTCAGGGTGTATGCACCTCCTGTGCCCCTGCCCAGGACTTCTGGATTTACTACTGAAAGACACACACAGGCTGGCTTATTTTTTTAGTATGTCCTAAGTAGCTCAATGGCTGGAGGATTCCAAACCTCCCCGCAGGTAACATATTCTCCCCTCTGATATCTCTGGATTATTTCTTACTAAATCTATATTTTATCTTTGCTATCCATGGACCCTTAAGGGCAGCCCTCCTAGGGCTGCTTTCCCCTTTATACTTACATTTCAGCCATCTCTTTCTCCTGCACATTCCTGGTGGAGTCAGTCCTAGACCCTCCTCATGGTAGACTCCCCTCTTTGTCCTCTGCATTTTCTGCCTGGGGATCCTAAAAGCTCCTCACTCAGCCATTAGCTCCTGGCAACTTTATTTTTCAGTCACAGCAACTGGGGTAGTCTTCCTCTAGCCCATGTGCAGGACACTGCACACAAGTTTTAGGGTAATATAGTTAGCACAATAACACAATCTCCTACAGTTGATTAATTAAATTCAGTATTGTACCAGGAAACTTTCTTTGCTGCCTTTTTATAGAAGATATACATTTTGTTATAGACAGAATTTAATATTTTTACACTAACGTAGACCTAATATTCTGGCCAAGGTAGTTTCCATGATTTCCAAAGTAGCTCATAATTGTGACAACTCAGTAAAATTATCTTTTCTCACATATATACTGTATGCTTTATACAATATTAAAACAGATGTAACGTTTGCTTTACAACAACAGACTGCTAAAGTATATGGAGAAAGATACAACACCCCAAATGTACACAAAGACTACAGTCAACTAAATAAAAAATAAGACCAGGAAAACCAAATGTTCAACACTTAGAAATAACATACATGTTAGATCATACATCCATAGCAGGTTACATTTATATACATACAGACAGACACAAACACACACACACACACACACACACACACACACACACACACACACAGGATCTTTAGTCGAGGATCCTTAGTGTACACATTCATACACACACACACACACACACACACAGGATCCTTAGTCGAGGATCCTTAGTGTACACACACACACACACACACACACACACACACACACACACACACATACCAGGATCGTATAAAGCCCAAAAGCCTCTTGCATCTCAGTCTCCATTTTGTCCCTGATCCCTCATCTATTAACACTTTTTTGTTTCTTCCACTATCTAGCTCCCATTGCCATAATTGACTCCAGCTTTTTATGATAGAGGGCTTTCTGGACTTTTTACAATGAGGCCATTCCTTTACTGGCATTTTACAATGGAGACACTTGAGGACATTCCATTTATGTTAACCAATTGATAGTACCGGTTTGGCCCATGCACCCGAGCAAATACCTTTGTGATCTGTAGCTTGATAAACCTTTAGTTTCCCTAAAGTAAATTAAGACTTGAACAGAATTTTTTTGTCTTGTCTCCTTCCTTTGTATCTCCTGATCCCAATTTGTTGTTCTTGCTCCCTTCCCTTGAGAGCCCTGTTGTTCAAGTCTGCAGGACAGGGCAGCTGGTGCCCAGCAGTGGAGCTCTAGTACAAGGGGACCAGTGAAGATCACTACAATGTTTTTGGTCGGCCAACAAATTTTGTGTAGAAGAGGTTTTACTGGGAAGCCTGCTGCCTCAACTATGGATCCTGGTATGTTTGTGGTGATCATGGGATAGGCATTGAGTAACCATGAATTATTTGCAGAATGCTTGAAAAAGGCTTTAATGGGGTGAAGGATAAAGGTTAAAATGCATGACTTACTTGCATTTTTGGATATTGTTAAAGAGATTTGTCCATAGTCAAGAACTGCATCATGCGAGAAATGTAGGGCTTAAAATAAAACAAAATAAACAAACAAACCAAAAAAAAAGGGGGAGATGCTAGATATACAAATGACATGCGAGAGAGATCAAGAGAGAAGGAAAATGGATTTCAGAGCTCTCCTAGGGACAGAAGGAAATCAGGAGACATTTTGCTTCCTCTCTGGCCCGTACAGGAGACATCCTTAGTTCTGGTTACATCAAGCTCTCTACTCTCTCTGTGTTATCTGTTCTTGTTGCACCAATCTGTCCACATGGCAATTTGTGTCTGTTTTTGTTTTGTTGTCTGAATAACTTTTGTTCTATGTTTCATGTTGAAAATAAAAATGGATAAAACTTGATCTGCTGGCTATTCATTTCTTCATTCAGTCTCAGTTTGTACAGCAGATGCTGATTTAAGTTGTCCTATACCCTTAGCCAGGAGTCAAACACAGCAGGAAAGGTACTGCAGAAAAACTGTTTTTAAGAGGTGTCATCAGCTTCTTAATTCTAAGGCAAATAACCTGATAGTTGTTTTTTTTTCCTAGAAAAATCTCTACAATTGTGATTATTAGGTTCAGAAATGACAAAGTGCTTTTCTCTTGAAACTATATATAGAAAAGGCAAAATTTCTTTGATTGGTCTAAATTTATAAGATTCATGCAGCCATATCACTTGGTTTATGACTGATCTTAAAGGTATAAATATGCTCTGCATGTTTTGGTCATAGAGTATTGGATTATAAGTTATTTGGTATAACTAAAAATTTGTAACATTGGTAACAGAAAGTTATGCTAAAACTGGTAACTCAGGGTTGGAGTCATTTTGAACAACAACATATGGCATGAACCAGTGCAGGAAACCAGGCCTCTGAAGATACTTCTAAGTTCGGATAATGTATTATATAATTCTTATCCTAGAAACTAGAGTTATAAGGGATAAGATTTAAAGCAATGTCTCTTTAATGAAGCGTTAAAAGTTGCACTGTCATGCATCCATATATAAAAATTGGCAGCCAAACTTTGTAACATGACGGTAATGCTATTGGTATTGATTTTAAAGAGAATGGATCTTTTTAAAGTTGGATTTTGCTTTCTGAAAGTTATGGATATGCTTAATATTACAAAAGAAACTGAAAAAGTTTGGTTAAAATTGCCAGTGTTCCATTGGCTGCAGCTTGCAGTTTGATCACAAGCTCAGGATTCTTAACTCACCGATATTTTATAATTAGGATGATTGCAAGAGTAATAAAAGTTAAAAACAGCTGTGACCAATATGGGATTGAAAGACCCCCGGAACTGGGGAGATCCTTACTCAAATCTCGGGATGACGCGACCACCCAATGACTCACGATAGACCGCACTTGCTGCAATCACATGAGGAAGTTTTATTACAAGCAAGACAAGACAAGAGCTCAGGCCAGCATGCTGGGGTCTAAACTCATAGAGGAGTCCGACCCCGGCCTGGGGTTTTACAAGGCTTATAAAGGCAGAAACCACAAACCGGGGGGAGAGGAAATGGGGTAAATTCCAAACCATAGATTTATCACCTAGCAAAGAGTCATGTATAGGTTTTTCCGGCAACCTCTTAACCCATTGTCACAGGGCGTTGTGACATTCCATAGAGGGCGTTAGGGCACCCTGTGGTCATTCCAGGAAAGCCATCCTGTGGTTATCTCAGGGCACCCTGTGGTCATTCCAGGAAAGCCATCCTGTGGTTATCTCAGGACAAGAAAGGTGTTTTTTTTAAGTTCCTGGAACTAGCTACTCTACCTTTTTTCTTTTTGCTTGTGGCAGAGATTTTCCATGCCTGCTTTTAGGTAAAAGTTATACATTCTACATTCTACGATTCTCCAGCCTTTCAGGATTGCTGCCTCTTTTAAAAACAATCTTTATTAGATACAGTGATAGAGCAAAAGTTTACCCCCAAAGGTTAGAAAGGAGATCTCAGTGAGAGTTTATTTGGTATCAAACAGGCTCCTGATGAACTGTTTCAAGGAGTTTGTACTACTAAAAACAGCTAGTAGAATTTTCAGAGACCCTCAAACAGGGGTTCCTTTTGTTACACAATTGTCTTATGAGAACACTAATACAGCTCTCTTTGGCCATGAGACCATACAAAGCAAAGACAGACTTATCTGAATATATTCTTCTTTGTGCAAAAATTAGACTCTCATATAATCAGGGTTTAGCTATGTTTGCTGCCTTGCAGTGGACTACAGTATGTATAAGCAATGCTTTCACAGCACCAAGGTTTTAAAGAATGTTTTAAGTATAAATCACCTTGGGAAAACTGTCCAAAAATTAGAGGCAAAGACAGACAGTAGAATTGCTCCCCTGGAATCTGTCCTCACTTCAGAATTTGTAATCTGTGGGTCAGGACTCAGGCAGTATACTCAGATTAAGAAATATTTACATTTGAGTTAATGCAAGGCCTCAGAGCAGCCTCAGCAAGGCTTGTGAGGCACTTCTTTTGTTTTACAAACACTGTCTAGGGAAGCTTTTGTGGCCTTGTCTCTCCTTGCCTCTGGGAAATTCTTTTTAAGACAAAACAGCAGTATCACAGATCTATTCAGGTGTTGTCCAAAATAAAGTTTAAACTTAAGATTTATAAAAGGTCAATGAGTCTGTGGAAGTTGAAAAGCCATTACAATCTGGCCTGCCTATTCCATGAAGAATTATTGTATATTTGGACGGTTGATTTTTTCCTCTGCATCTTGGTAACTGTAAAGGGTTTGCATCTAGTGAGTTTGTAATCATTGGAAAGTTTTGCCTTTAGGAATGGCTAATAGCTTTATATTATGCAATTTATTTGTTTATTTATTTTTATGTCTGTGCTTCATACCAGAAGCCAGGACTTTGAATTTTTCAGTTTATGTTGTTTATTATTTGAAGAATATTTTATTAGCCAATTCCTGTAAAGGGGAATTTTACTACCTTTGCTCTTAAATAACAATGAGCTTTAAAATATTTGGAGTAGTTGTTGCTCCAGAAAAGTTGCAAAGCAATATCCTTTACAATATTTGGCACCTTCTAGAAAGGGTTGTGGTACAGAAAAGTCAAGAATAAAAAGGATGATTTGCTTACCTCAAATTATTTTCAAAAGCTTCCAGTAAAATTGTTTACTGGCTAAGATCTCACCTTAAGCTCACTACAGGAGGAATTAAGTCTTTGGTGGATATTGTCAAGGAGGATCCAAATTAACTGGGGAGAGACAAAAGCTTTGCAGAAAATAGAGGAAGCTTCTGTAATCAATTGTTATCAATTGAAATTAATTATAATCAAATGTTAGTTATTGTTACTCAAAGTGCCATCAATTCTTTGGCAAAAGAGAAAGTAAATGTGTATTCATCTTTCTTTATCCCCAAGTAAAGTTTTAACATCCTATTATGAAGCTGATGTGGTGTTAATAAACAATTGTAGGACAGAATCCTGAAAGTATTTTGAAAAGAGTGTTTTAAAAACCTGAGGAGACATCTATTCATTGTTTCAGACAGCAATTAAATTGGTTATTGCAGAATATTGATTGATATCTGGCCTATTTCACAGTAAACATTTTAGACAAAATTAATAATCATTATCCAAAAGACAAGTTGTTAAAATTGGCTCCTATGCATGTTTTTATATTTCCTGTAAATTTATGTATGCATCCCATAAAGACTACATCTATAACCCTTCTATTAGAGAAGAGTATATGTGATTGGATCGCATGTTTATTCTCATGTGTTTTTCCCTCTACTTCTACACAAAGTATTGAATTAACACGCTGTAGTCACTCTTTTTAAAATGCTAAAATCAAACTTTTAATTTATGTACTGATAGCCATATATATAGCTCAGGGCATATGACTGCTTAAAATTGTTCCTTTTTTAGACACTGCTAATTCTCAAATTTTGCAATTGTTTATGCATATACAACTCAAGTTAAGAGAAAGTACTGTTCCTTTAAAGGACTGTCTGTGGACACTTAAGAGCTCATACTAGACTGCCTAGACAAGACCCCTTAAGGCAAGGCCACAGCAGATTTGTATCCCAGGCAGATTATAGGCTTTACACAAGAACAATTGGCCATATAATCTCATTCTTTACATCATCAAAATAGTAATGGCTTGAGATAATAATTTGGTGTTTTTAGAGAACGTGTGTGGTGCCAAATTGTAAAGACTTGTTCTCAATGTCCTCAGTTTCTACCTGTACCACATAATGGTGTTAATTCTCAAGGACTTATACTTAATCAATTATTGCAAATGGATTTCCATATTATTGATTTTAGAAAATTAATATATGCCCATATGACTCTTGATACCTTTTCAGGCTTTTTAGTTACAGCTGCTTTAACAGAAGAAGCTGAAAGACTGGAAGACTTAGAAATTTGGGAAAAAGCATGCTAATGAAAAGGGAAATGTATTAGTAGAAATGTATGTATACTGTATAACCTTTACTTAAAGGACATAGAAGGTCTCTGTAACGAGCCAAGAATGTAGACTAGCTGAAAGACCCCCAGAACTGGGGAGATTCTTACTCAAGTCTCGGGATGACGCAACCACCCAATGATTCAAGAGAGACCGAACTTGCAATCACATGAGGTTTATTGGGGATACCGGTACCGGGTCGATCTCATGACCTTGCCAGTCAGAGGAGTTCGACACCGAACACAAGAAGTGTGGGTTATTTCAGGGAAGCTGGGGGAGGAGAGAGAGTTACCAAGGAAACAGAACATAAAAACAGTGGAAAATTTCAGAGGGACCTGACCCGAGGTATTCAGTTACGGAGGGAAACATATTCATTCTAGGAATGTAATCTTCATCTATCAGTCGGCAAGGTGGAGAGTCTCATAAACCAGTAGACCTTCATTCTTAGTTCCGCCCTCATAGTGGATCATTCAGGAGGGGCAGGTATCGGGAACCAGAGCCCTAAGGCTCTGGGTTAGCAAAGTTCCTGGAACTAGCTACTCCACCTTTTTTGGCTTGTGGCAGAGGTTTTCCATGCACCCTTTTAGGTAAAAGTTATACATTATACATTCTAAGATTCTCCAGCCTTTCATAACCAGTTTCAGAAACCTGTTGGCCACAAAGGTTCCCCCTAGTTAGGTCCAAGAACAAAAGGCAGGATATGAGCCATCTGGGTAGTTCTAGGGAATGGTCAGCCATAAAGTGAATAACATTGACCATGCCACATCCTTTTGCATAATTAGTGTGTAGGACGTTTTACTTATGACCCTGACTCAACCAGGGGTTGGGTCCCTTTGGAATTTTCCACTGTTTTTATGTTATGTTTCCTTGGTAACCCTCTCACACCCCCCTAGTTTGTGATATTTTCCTTTAAATACCCATCACTTCTTGTGTTCGGGGTCGAACCCCTCTGGCCTGCCAGGCTATGAGTTCGACCCCAGATCTGGCTTACCCCAAATAAACCTCATGTGATTGCAGCAAGATTGGTCTCTCCTGAGTTATTGGGTGGTCGCATCATCCTGAGACTTGAGTGAGGGTCTCCCCAGTTCTGGGGGTCTTTCAAAGCAACTAAAAATGTAATTAGTGATTGTCTGCATTATTTTTCTGTGCCTGGAATTCCAATTCAGATTAAAACATATAATGGAACTGGCTATTGCAGTCAAGCATTTGAGATGTTTTGTCAACAGTTTAATATTACCCATATTACTGGGATTCCTTATAATTCTCAGGGACAAGGAAGTGTTGAATATATGTATCATACTCTGAAAGAATTGGCTTTTAAAATACAAAAGGGAGAATTATATCTCTATGCATATTATTTAAATCATACTTTTTATTTTTAAAATTTTAAAATTTGGATGCCAAGGAACTCTTTGCTGAGTGTCTATCGCATCTTACAACTAGGCATAATCATGCCTAGATGAGATGGAAGGATCCACTTATTGGCATATCGCATAATCCTGATAAGTTATTTAATTTGGGGAAGATGGTATGTTTGTGTTTTTTCCAGAGGATGCTGCAGGAGCTTGTTAGCTGCCAGAGTGACTAGTGTGACAGGATGACCTGTAAGCTTGCTGAATGACCTGAAAATAGTGACAAGAAAAGTGGTGTTTTTATGCATGCAAGTATGGGATTGTGCTCAACTGAATTCGAAAACACCAACAAGAATTACAGAAGACATGTTAGGAAGTCTTCAATAACCCCCTGTGGAGTGCCTGGAATGGAATTCTGCCCTACCTTCTCCCCTTCCTTGGCCCAGTGCATGGCTTACTAATTCTACTATCACTATGACCTTTTCTTTATGGAATTTATTAAGGGACAAATAGATGCAATTAAGGCCCAACCGGCTGGCAATATCAGATCTGGAAGATGGTTTTGATGACACTTTTACAAATAGCCCTTAAAGTAACTCAGCTCATGCTTGACCCTTCACCTTTCCAGTCTGATGGAGTGGCTAGCCAGTGATGGGCAACTGAGAGGAGGCAGCCACCCTTAGTATGAATAGCAAACTAAGACAGGGAACCCTGCTAAGTTGATGGGGTCACACCTATGACAGGTCAGAGTATTCTGGGTGTGACTGTCTTTGCAATCTCTCTGACCTAAAACAGGAACAGTCCCCTTGGAGTCTCTAGGGCCAAGCTGATTTGGACATTACCACCCTAAGTACACCTTGTTTCTGTATACAAAAAAGGGGGACCTGTTGTGGCCAAAAAGTCCCTGGTATCTCAGTCTCCATCTTGTCCCTGGGCCATCATCTATTAACTAACACTCTTTGTTTCTTCTACTATCTTATTGACTTGGGACATTTTAAGATAGAGGGCTTTCTGGATATTTTACAATGGGGACATTCCATTTACTTTAACCAAGTGATAATACCAGTTTGTCCCATGCACCTCTGCAAATACCTTTGTGGTCTGTAGCTTTATAAGCCTTTTGTTTCCCTAGAGTAAACTAAGACTTGGACAGAATATTTTGTCTTGTCTCCTTCCTTTGTGTCTCTTGATCCCAATTTGTTGTTGTTGCTCCCTTCCCTGGAGAACCTGTTGTTTAAGTCCTGCAGGTTGGGGCATAATATGTAATGTGTGTGTGTGTGTGTGTGTGTGTGTGTGTGTGTGTGTTTGTGTGTGTACTTGTGTGTGTGTGTATATACACACACAACAACAACAAAAATTAATTAAAATGAGGGCATGAATTAGAAAGAGAAAGGAGGTTTATATGGAACATTTGGAAGGAACATTAATGCACAACCAGGAAAAGAGCCTTTGATATATAGTGGATGGGAATGATTAGAAAGTATGCCTGGGAAACACCTATTATTACAATCATTTCATAAGTACTATGTGTTACATTTTAACAGTCAAAATGATAATTCCTTCCTAGTGGTTTTTTTTGTAAGACTTCTCAATATGTAGAAGTGTGGCTCAGAAGGAAAATTTATCCCTACCATGCTAGAGGAGGTTCTATATTTCATCAAGAAAATACTATAAAATCCAATAATATTGTTCATTTGCTTTTGCTTTTAAATACATAATCACAAGATATTTAAAATTATATAATTATAGGATTCATTTCTAATGAGAACACATGATTTTTAGAAAAAGATTAAAATGTGAAGTCACAAATCTTTGCAAGAATATTGAATTAAAATAAAATACTAACATATATAATTCTAATATATAAATATAAGGACAAGGGAGGTCAAATTCACATTAATTTTGATATGATAACAGGGAACTGAAGAGAATTAATGGACCTCCTATATATAAACTTCAAAAAGAAATGTGAAACTTTAGATTAAAGACTTTAAAATTTTAAATTAAGTTCACAGACTAATTGCAAATTAAATGAAAACTAATAGCCATAGAACAATGCAACAACTCAGAATCACCTCCCTAAGGATGATACCACCCACAGTGGGCAGGGCATTTGAACACTGATTATTATTCAAAATTATAGTAAACTTGAATAAAACAAATAGAATGGAGGAATTTTCTCATTTAAGATTCCCTCTTTTCAAATTTCTAAGTTGGGCAAGTTGAAAAACACATAATACACAACACCCTGGGGGTTGTGGGTGGCTAATACTGTCTTAGGGGTGAAGAGGATAGGGGATGGTGGGAAGAATTTTGCAATGTGTTACCAGGAGGGGGGTGGCAGTAACATCTGGGATGTGAGTAAATATAATGAATTAATAAAAAATATAAACATAAATAGTATGAGAAGAAAAAGTAATGAGAACTTAAGCATGTCCTTAAGTACTTAAGTGGATGAGAGGATTCCCTGGTTCCTCCTAACAAGGAGGGCAGAAATCCAGGACCATACAGAAGATAAGTCATCTGTTGATGGCATCTCTTCCAGGTTGTCTGGATCTCAAGAGTTATAGTAGTTTCCAATACTACTATAGGAAACTATAGTGCTGGACACTGGCAGATGACTATATATCACAATATTTGGTAAAATTTGAGTAATGTAGGTACCAGAAATTTATATTTGGGGTTAAAATTCTTTTTTTCTAGGCAGTGGAAACATCCATATATGATAAGTGAACAAGTCTGACTTAACTCATTGTAGTAAAGGATGTAGCCCAATTACCAATAAACTTCCAATATAGGTTTTGTGATTAATTGACCTTAGAAGATGAAGGAATACCATTGAAACATTCATATTATAAGCATATATTATTAAGATAAATAATTAGCCTATAGAGCACTATAATGTCATTTGAGTGTGTGCATATGTGTATACTTGTTTGTTTAAGATTGAGCAATATGAAGAAAATTAGGAAAAAAATGACATTTCTCAACCAAAGTTGCTTTGACTGGCACTGAGAAAAATGATGTGTAAATGTGAAATAATTCTGTATTTTTTATTTGTTTTCTTGTTATAGATGAAAAAAAAGTCTGAGAAATATTTTCCAAAAATAAGAAATGTTTTGTCATCTTTTTGATTGGACTAGAATGGGATGAGTTCATTGCTGGGGCTGGTATCACTTAGTATGTTCCCATTGAGGAGGGATTTTCACTGTAAAAATGTCTCTACACATGCCTCAGCCATTTTTTACTTACAATAAGCCAACAAATAAACACAGAATATTTATCAAACCTTCTTGTGTGAGATCCGCTCTTGCATTTAGAAAAAAAAAAAATCTTCTCTATACTGTTTACTTTCTTTCAGCCTTGGCGACTGTATGAATGCAGACCTCCTCTACTATCTTAACTTCTTCTTTTTCCCAATAGATTCCCACTGTTATCACTTAGAGTTCTTTTTTGTTTTATTCTCATGTTAAGCAGAATCATTCATTTAATGCCATCTATCTGAGCTCTTTTAGAAGGAATAGGACACCATGTTTTATTCTTACTCCTATTTTTGTGACTGTATGAGCCGCTACAGATTAGACCCTGAAGCAATGGAAATGCAGACCTGAGAGGACAGAGAATGACTGAACATGAATTAAACATTAAATAACATATGATTTGTAGAACGCTTTTTAAGATCTTGTTAATTGGAAAGTATAATTAAGAGTGTTTAGTGCTTAAGAGGCACATTCAGGTATATCATTGACTACCTACCAGCTAGCAATCTGGTTAGGAATTTTCATGTTGGTATTCCTTTTCCCTGAACTAGGAGTAATCCAAGAAAATGAGCCCCTACCAATCCCAGATGTGGATATGATACCTACCCAACATAAGAGGGCATCTCAGGCTAAGCCACTCCTGGTCTCTGCAGGAATAGCCATAGGTACTGGAATTGCAGGGATAACTTCTTCTGTAACCCAGTATGAAAAGTTCATTTCCAAGCTTAGACCAGTTTTCAAGAAATGTCTGAAACCATGCTCACCACCCAGAAACAGATTGATTCCCTGGCAGCAGTGGTGCTCAGACCTACAGGGCTAGATGTCCTGACAGCTAAAGAAGGTGGTCTTTGCTTGTTCCTCCAAAGAGAATATTATTTCTATGTCAACCAATCTGAGAAAGTGAGAAATAAAATACAGCAGCTATGATCAGACATCCAGAATCTCATTTAAAGTGAGGCTTCTGATGCCTGGATTTTTGAAAAGTCTATATGGCGCTGGCTACTCCCTTTTGTAACACCTTTTCTAGTCATTATCCTGGCATTCTTATTAGCTCCCTCCCTCATTAATATTGTTTTTACCTTCCTTCAATGACAAATACAGAAACATTCTAGAAAAACTATTAATCAGTTCCTGTTATAGGATTACTAGCCACTGCCCACAGAAGAGCTGTTGACGATTTGAAAAAAATAATTCATAACATTGTTGTGAGTTAAGTTAATAGAGCAGTCCATGAGGAACACACATTCACCACAAACAGTTGAGACTTCTACTTCTGGGATATCTGGGTAAAAGCTCACCATTGCAGAAGGAGATCCCATCAAACTATCTGTACAGAAAGGAGAAGAACCCTTGAGTTACATGGAAACTCAGATGTTCTTGCCTGTAAGAATCAATCAAGAATTCAATAGAGAACTCAGAAAGCTAAAATTTAGAACTCTGAGTTTTCTCCTATTGTGATTTTTGCACAGAACTAATTATGAGCTGTCAGTTTAAAAGCTGAAAGGAACAAAACAGCAGGGGGCAGGAAAGGAGAAGGCAAACAAGGTTCAGGGTTAACAGACAGTAAAATATCACTGTCAGTGTGTGCAAATTCTAGGCATCTTAACATTTAAATAGGGTACGTTAGCTTAGCTGCTTCCAACAGGAGTTCAAAGATAGCCAAGATCATTAACAGAGGTAAATCTCATTAAATCTTATTCTTTGGAAACTAATTCAATGGACCACTGATTCAGTCTTCATTTGGATTTTGGGGCCAATAATCCTCCTATGCCCGATGCTTAAAATACCAAATTCCAAGAGTAAGCTACTCAGAATAGGTGATCTAGAACACTAGGTGAAAATGTTATAAACAAGAACAGGATCCATATCTTTAGATATGTACCTTATGCAAAAGTAGCACTGTTTTTAATATGTAGAGTATATTTGTCCCTATCCTGGGACACACGTGGTTATCATAACCCTAGCACCCTTTTGAAAATCGAGAAGGGTAGCCATCAGAATAATGGAATGGATGTTCACACTGCTTAAAAGAAGGTGATGCAGTTAGGTAGTCAGTCTACCACATATGCTGCCTACTTCTCCTTTCTAACTAACTCAAATTATTTCATTTTCATAGTCAGAGTTTCTTTGTTCATAAATGAGAATCTCAACTTCTCAACCTCAGTTTCCTTTTGTGAAGTATCAAACTAGTAATTCACATTACAAAGTTATTGTAATGTCAAGAAATAACAAAATCCTTAAGGAATTCAAGTTAGGGCATACCTCATACTGTTAATTATGATTTTATACATTATCCTTTTTAACTTTGTGTAATTATTTGTTCTAAATTTAGTATTTGACTTAGTTTATTAGTGCTATGCTTCCTGTTGGTATAACATTAAACCATTTTAGTGAGTTAAGCTACCCTTCAGCTTCCCTTATGCTTCTGACAGATATGAGAAGAGGCAGACATCTGGCAAAATATGTGCACTATGAAGCAGGAGGTAGGAATCAAAGATGGAAAAAATTTTCAAGAATGAGATATGACCAACTATATCTTCCAATAGCCTGGAAAATCTAGTCTCAGAAAAGACATGAGAAAATACTCATGGGATCATGGAGGTGTTACAGAAAGAAACTGAGACTGCAGTTATTACATATTGAGATCCAGAGACATTTTTTCAGTTCTTCCTTTTTAGTGAGCCCTGTGCCATGCAAAGGAGAACAAAGATCATCTAGACCCATCCCTGTTAGTCTTGACCAGAGGGAATCAAAATGGTGCCATCTTCTGCTCCTATGTCACTTGTCCAAATTCCCTTGCTCCTAATGGCTCACAGGACTCAGCCTGATCTGGGAACATTGGAGTGGGATGTGTCCTCATTCTCCAGGACCCTGCTACCATGGTCTAGCAACTAAGGCCAGCCTGGATCCTGGGAGGGAGATTTGAGGATCTTTGGATTCCACTACCTTCAATGTTGGCTTTTTGGGAGTCTTGATATACTCTTTCCCTGTCACTTGTAACATGTGGGCACTAAAATAATAAACATGAGTGTTAGCATTCATTTTATGCTCTGCCCCACCATTAGCTGGCAAGAGCCAGGTATGCCTGACTCACTATAAAAGGG
>NW_022196906.1:32798051-32798845 GCF_008632895.1 Mastomys coucha | reverse complement strand
TTTTTTTTTTTTTAGGTTTTTTCAAGAGATGGGGTTTCTCTGTGTAGCCCTGGCTCTCCTGGAACTCACTCTGTAGACCAGGCTGGCCTGGAAAGTAGAAATGTGCCTGAGCCTGCCTCCCAAGTGCTGGGATTAAAGGAGTGGCCACCACTGCCTGGTTTACTCTTCTAATCTCTGTACCTGATGGAGCCTCCAGAGATGTGCAAGGCCTGAGGGATTTAGGGCAGTACCACATACATCCTGCAGTGAGTTTAATCTCTTACAAGAGGGAAGAAAACAAAGCCAGCCTCATAAAGTCTGTCATACCTGTCATCTTCAAGGCTAATGTGGGATCTCACCACACTGTCCCAAAGGACTTGGTTGCTACAAGGTGATATGGTCTGGCACACCCCATGCTTTGGGTCTGACTCACTTTGACTGGCCTCCAATAAGAAAGAAGCAGCCTTGTAGCTCTGTCAGGGGCTCACAGGGCCACACTGGAGATGCCTCCTACCTCCCACTGCACTTCTAGGGATACCTCTTAAGTCTCACTAGTCTTGTTCTCTTTCATCAGTCACAAAAACTATTGAAAAATGGGTTGTGCTCTATATCTGTTATTTGAGCAATGGTCAGCAACACAGAGTTAGCAGCTAAGCTAGGAGGAGGAGCAGGAAGTAGGGGAGGAGGAGAAGGTGGAGAAAAAGGAGGAGGAGAAGGCGGAGGAGGATGAGGAGGAGGAAAAGGAGGAGGAGAAGGAGGTGGAGGAGGAGAAGGAGGAGGGGGAGGAGGACGACGAGGAGAAGGAAGAGGAGGAG
>NW_022196906.1:32796287-32797674 GCF_008632895.1 Mastomys coucha | reverse complement strand
GAGGAGGAGGAGGAGGAGAAGGCACACAGGAGAAAGACTTTTCCTGAGGGCCAGTAGAGGAGCCTGAAGTATGAGGGAAGAATTTCTCCTGAGAGTAGCAAGAAGTTTAGAACAAGAGATTAACCCAGAGGCAGCACTGCTGAAGGAGAGACTGTTTTTGACAGCAGAGATTTCAGGCTGGCAGTAGCAACTGCAGGAGGCTGAGAGAGGATAGATGTACCAATTACAATGAAATATTTCCCTCACCGAATGTTTCAACATTTACTCCAGACCTCCCTTCTGCAGTCAGTCAATTGTAGAAAGTATTAAAATTCCTTGAGGTAAAGACTAGCTATAGAAGTGACAAAAGTTAAAGCCTTACACTAGATGCAGCTATAGCTAACAGTCAAGATTGTGGGGCGGCGGCAGCGGTGGCGGGCATGGGCGGGCGAGGGCAGCGGAACTGGAACAGCCGCCATGCAGACCGACCAGCCTCACGGGCTCCTGCCCGCAGGCTGCGAGCGCTACAACCAGGCGGTGGTGTGGGCGCCAAACCGGGCGAGGGCTAGAGCTTGGATTCTGAAGTGTGGAAAGCACTGAGACGTGAAGATGAGTGAACTTGACCAGCTGCGTCAGGAGGCCGAGCAACTGAAGAACCAAATTAGAGATGCTCGTAAAGCATGTGCAGATGCAACTCTTTCTCAGATCACAAACAACATTGATCCAGTGAGAAGAATCCAAATGCGAACCAGGAGAACACTGAGGGGTCATCTGGCAAAGATTTATGCCATGCACTGGGGTACAGACTCAAGGCTCCTCGTCAGTGCCTCTCAGGATGAAAAACTCATCATCTGGGACAGCTGAAGGAAACCGACCTGCAGTTTCTCTCCTCCCGTGGGTGATTCACGAACTGGGGAAGTCGAGTTTCTGTGAAGATAAGTGTGTTAGGAGACAAGGAACGACACCAAGTAGATTTATCAAGGTGTGATCTTTACTTAGTGAACCAGGATATTTATAGCTAAGGCAAAACAATCTTATGTCTTTTAGCATAGAAGTGAGAACAGGGAAAAAAACATATCAGTCTGTAAACAAGCCCCTGCAAGGGAGGGCTCCAGGCAGGAAAGCGGATTAAAGGTTTAGTTCCTTTTGAATTCTGGGCTACCAGTTCTGTCTTTGATCCCTGGAGCTGTCTCCGGTCCTAAACACCTGATGGGCCTAGCAGAGCTGCTGCCTCTGGAATCCTGTTGAGCTCAGCGGGGACAGTAGGGCTGCTGCCTCCGGAATCCCGGTGAGCTCAGTGGGGACAGTACAGACAGCTATACCACAAACAAGGTTCATGTCATCCCTCTGCGCTCCTCTTGGGTCATGACCTGTGCATATGCTCCTTCTGGGAATTATGTGGCCTGTG
>NW_022196906.1:32794247-32795572 GCF_008632895.1 Mastomys coucha | reverse complement strand
ATTCCTAGAATGAATATGTTCCCCTCCCTAACTGAACACCTTGGGTTGAGTCCCTCTGAAATTTTCCAATGTTTTCATGTCACGTTTCCTTGGTAACCCCCTCCCCACCCCCAGCTTGTGGTCTTTTCCTTAAATACTCCAGACTTCTTGTACCCTGTGGGACATCGAGACTGGCCAGCAGACAACCACATTTACTGGACACACTGGAGATGTCGTGAGCCTGTCTCTTGCTCCTGACCAGAGACTATTTGTCTCTGGTGCTTATGATGCTTCAGCCAAGCTCTGGGATGTCCGAGAAGGGATGTGCCGGCAGACCTTTACAGGACACGAGTCTGACA
Organism: Mastomys coucha; assembly: GCF_008632895.1. Classification (NCBI taxonomy): domain Eukaryota; kingdom Metazoa; phylum Chordata; class Mammalia; order Rodentia; family Muridae; genus Mastomys; species Mastomys coucha. The sequence continues at coordinate 32,795,234 of NW_022196906.1, read as the reverse complement.
TCAATGCCAAATGTTTCTTTCCCAATGGCAATGCCTTTGCCACTGGCTCAGACGATGCTGCATGCAGGCTGTTTGACCTCCGTGCAGACCAGGAGCTCATGACCTACTCCCATGACAACATTATCTGTGGTATCACATCTGTTTCCTTCTCCAAGAGTGGCCGCCTCCTCCTCGCTGGGTATGATGACTTTAACTGTAATGTCTGGGATGCACTCAAAGCTGACAGAGCAGGTGTCTTAGCTGGACATGACAACCGAGTCAGCTGCTTGGGGGTGACTGATGATGGCATGGCTGTGGCAACAGGGTCCTGGGACAGCTTTCTCAAGATCTGGAACTAAGGCCAGGAGCAGGTGGATGGATGCCATGGCGACTGGAAGACCATTCCAACCTTGAATCGATACAGCGATAGCATATCCTATCCAACCATACTAATGTGGACACCCACACCTCCCCTCAGAACTTCAAAAGGGCAAGATCTTTTTTCCTTCACTTATTGCTGAAACCAAGAGCACAACTCCCATTAAGAGAAGGATCTCTGTGCTGTAAACTAAAACAAATTGTGCATTTTTTTCCGGGACCATTGTCGTTGGTTTATTTTGTTTTGATTGGTTTTTTGGTTTTTTGTTTGTTGGTTGTTTTTTGTTTTTGTTTTATTTTGGTTTCATTTTTGTTTTGTCTTGGTCAAATTTTAAAAGGAAATACTACAATAAAAATGTTAACCCGAAGGTAACCCTGAGTGTGATTGTGAGACAGACTCGCCTTTTTACTAGTTCATTTGCATTTGAATCAGTGATCCTGTTCTGTGGCATTCATGAAAAACAAGTTGAAGACTTTCTTTATCTGAAATTGTTTCTAAATATAAGTCATTTGTAGCAAGACTTTGGAAGCATTCACGTTTCTTAAACATATTCCTTTATGTTCAGTAGTTAAGAGAACCAGAGCCTATGGTGGTCTCTGACTTGTCACTGATGCATTTTTGTCCCTGGC
>NW_022196906.1:32794084-32794237 GCF_008632895.1 Mastomys coucha | reverse complement strand
TCACATCACAGATGACTGTTTAGCACAAACAGCATAGTGGAAGAAAAAATTCAGAAGCAAAGTAGCCAAGCACATGTTACGATGGCCAATGAAAGGCTGGAGAATCTTAGAATTTAAAATGAGGGCATTTAATACAAATGTATGGTGTATAAC
>NW_022196906.1:32792719-32793001 GCF_008632895.1 Mastomys coucha | reverse complement strand
TGTGTGTATTTTGTGACCAGTCCATCTCGGCAGCCGTGGCAGGCACGGGCCGAGTGACTCTGTGATTTCGCCTTGATTACCTGTGTACCTGATGTTTGTTACTGGGCCTAGTTGTCTTTCTCGGTGTCATGGACCTGAAAAGGTGGATGTCTGTGTGGTGACTGATTTTGTGTGTGTGTGTGTTTGGACCTTGGACTGACGACTTACACCCCCTCCCCCTTGACTGATGGACGGTGTTGGAGCTGGAGCCACTGCTGCTGGGTCTTTGGGCTGCTCCTGGGG
>NW_022196906.1:32790784-32792708 GCF_008632895.1 Mastomys coucha | reverse complement strand
CTGACTGGCTAGGAGAGTAAGTCAGAGATTCAAGGTCTACTTTCATTATAGGCTTAGAGCTATCTGAATATGTAGTTTGAAGATAAGGGGTGTTACAGGGTACACCCCCGAAGGACTAGAAGTCAGTTTGACTATATAAGTTTTTAGGTTTGGCTAAAATAAATACTTCCTATTTTGTAGGATAGATGATGAAACAAAAAATAAATCAGGTATCAGTATTTGCTATTCATAAAAAGACCAGTTCAAATATTTTCTCTCTGTCAGCAGAGAGAAACAACATATGTTTTTAAACAGCAAACACATTCAGCATAAAATCAGGTTGTCATGTAATTAATTTGTTTGTTTTGGAGGAGACATTATTTATATTTTTTAAAAATTAGAGTTATACATGACTTATAATAAGAATAAAATTTGCTTTGTTTGTAAATTCTAATTAGGACTGATATAACAAGGACATGCAATGAAAAAAATCAAACATAATCGATACTAATTGGTATAGATTTATACCACTAATCTGTCTTTGATCTTCAAAACTTCAAAAAATAAAGAACTTGGTGGCTAATAAATCAGAATCACAGAACTGGCCTGATTGATTAATCAGAGCTGCAAAATTACCCCGACCAACACCTGACCTACTCACTCCTCAGGGGAAGTCCCCTCTTCCCCCAAGGAGGACACTCCCCATGGTAAAAATAGGAGTAAAAACATGGTATGGTATAGTATGTAGTAAACTTAGACTAGTAGCTTAGTCACTCATTACCAATATCAACAATCAGGTCCATAATGCATTTGAATTTGCAGTACTGGTCCATAGCTCCCAATATAGAGGGCTCCTTAGCCCAAAATTGTGGTGAAGACATAGAACATGGGAGTATGACAGTCATTAGGGTATCTCAAGAGAGTAGGGTTTTTAGTTCCATGGTAGTTTTATGTAACCACATTCTCAATGTTTTCTGCTTGCTGTTGGTGAAAAACATCTTCATGAGATTTATAGCCTTATTTCATAAAGAACTGATTCATTATTCCCACAGAGAAATTTCTGTATAATATGGCATTTTTAGTTATCTTCTAATATTACTGTCTGATGTTCATCTCATCCTATTATCCTCTCCTCTATATAAGTCCCTTTCTCAAATTCCTGTTTTTTTTAATTGAAAATTCATACAATAGATCATGATTGCCACTTTCCTCTTTCATCTCATCCCAGATCTTTCCCACCTATTACACAGCATGACTTTTCTCTGTACAGTTAGAAACAGACAAACAAAAACAGAGATAAAACAAAAACAAAAAATAAAACATACAGGAAACACACACACCGAAAATAAAATAAAATTAAATAAATATCATACAATTTTAAACCATAGTATATAAATAAAAGACAAGTAAGGTTTAAAAGATGCTTAAAAAGAATAAGACAAAAAAATCTACAAAATTCCCTCAGAGTTCATGCTGTGTTGATCATCTACTGTGCAACATGCACCTACCTTTAAGTGAAGTTTATATATCCAGTAAGAGACCATGGAGAAAACTGATTTTTTCTTTTGCTAGCAGTTGTCAACTGAAGATGGTTGGTTGGTAGAATATGGGAGATTTTATCATCTACTTCCCCTTCCAGAGCTTGAATCCTATCTAGTTTTAACTGTGCAGCCTGGTGCATGCTGCCACCAGTGTCTCTATTAATTCATACTTGCTTCAGTCCTACTGTGTCTGGGAGACCTTTCCTTGCTGTTTTCCATTCCCTCTGGCTCTTAGCTCTTTCTGCAGCTGTCTTGTATATGCCTAGAAAAATTATCTGCCCCACTCTTCCCTGGTGTCTGTGTGTTAGAACTGTTTTTATACCTCTGTTATGAAAAAAGGTACAAGCATTGCACAGACATGGATTCTCTACATGTTAAAGAGTCATGAGTTTCTGTGTTAACTA
>NW_022196906.1:32790056-32790773 GCF_008632895.1 Mastomys coucha | reverse complement strand
ACCAGTCCTTTTTACTGCTATTATAGACAGATCTGAGATGTCTAGACCTGTGAGTTTAGGGCCAAGTTCACAATTCATAGCTCTGAGTTTATTATTAGGGTGATTTCAAGAAAAAGAACTGAGAGTAGTTCGCAGACAACAGTCCAGATTACTTTACATAGATAGTTGGTTTTCAAAAACATCAGAAATCCACAGAATATGGCATTTGATATTATTTATTCATCTGGCTAGAGACCTGTCTGCGACTGACAGTACCCCTTTCTCAGACTCAAAGAAGAAACTGAGCATCATTTGAGCTGCTCCAGCTGTGGCGAGACACAGCCACTAGGCAAAAGTTGCCTCTTCATCTGCAGACGATACTGTCCAAAAAAGGACCCACAGGCCTAGGACAGCATATATCTGCCAAGACAGATTAAGCTGGTCCTTAAAGTTCCTGTGTTAGACATTCTTGGGCCAGAAGGCTGAAGATTGATGCTCCAACATTTTAAAGGGCTGTCCAGGTGTCCAGCAGTCTCTAATTGGCAATATTTCTAGAAGCGGTGTTATGCTTCCCTGTATATTCTATTATTCAGTCATTCCTGGATTTCTGGTGGAGTTGAATGACTACTAAAGTTAGAAGAGATGCAGGATAAGTCGTTAAGAAAACTATTGCAGGTGGCTGAGAAAGTGTTTTAAATGGAGAAAGAAAAAGGAAAGTTGCAGAAAGACTGTGAAAGG
>NW_022196906.1:32788461-32789325 GCF_008632895.1 Mastomys coucha | reverse complement strand
CCTTGGTAACCCTCTCCCCACCCCCAGCCTGTGGATGTTCCCTTAAATATCCCACACTTCTTGTGCCCGGCGTTGAACTCTGGCCAACATGGTGACCAGATCGACCCTGGCGTCGAACTCTGGCCAGAATGGTCATGAGATCGACCTGGTACTGGTATCCCCAATAAACCTCATGTGATTGTAGCAAGTTCGATCTCTCCTGAGTCATTGGGTGGTCGCATCATCCCGAGACTTGAGTAAGGATCTCCCCAGTTCTGGGGGTCTTTCACCATGAATGCTTGGTCAGAATCCTTCCCCTTTGCTCAGCAGTGAACTTATTCCCAGCACCATTCCCTCCTGACTTGTCCTCCTCGCTGTCCAGTTTCTGCTCTTTCCTTGGGTTTCCTGTGAAGTTGGAGGGAAGTTTGTAGTCATGTGACACTAGCCGTCCTGCCCATGCTGTCAGAGATTTTTTTCTCCAGAGAGGTGCCTGTCCTGTGCTTGGATAGTTAGTTGGTTATTTGTGTATGAAACAATGTACAAATCAATGTTTTGAAAATAATGATCTCAGACTTTCTAAGTTAAATTTTAAACAATTTGATTGTTTGCCATATTGGGTGGGTTTACTCTTAGAATCGCATGCTGTAGAAATGCTCTAAAGTGCATATAGGACTCAGTCCTTAGATGTTCTTTTTATTTTAAGAAATAACCTCTTCAAGTTGTAACCATGGCGGCTTTGTCCATTACTGTTGCTATTCTGCACACATATCGGAAGCAGCAAACACTTTACACACTTGAGTAGTGGGATAAGTCACTGTTTACTTTACAAAACAAAACAGTCCTGTTGGGAATGATTGCTGTTGGATTCAGGAAGGGAGGGGAAAA
>NW_022196906.1:32786284-32788161 GCF_008632895.1 Mastomys coucha | reverse complement strand
GCAGTGTTCTGTGGGCCCTCCCCTCCCCCATATCCTGCACCCCTCATAGCAGTAGTGGCTTCGCCATTGTGTTTTCTGCAGCGTCCTGTATAAAACTGTGTTGTGACTGTGCGGTAGGCCTGGACATGGCAAAGAGAATACAGCGAAGCCCCTTCTCTTCCTACCAAACGACTCTGTAGAGCCCTCTGCACCCTGTACCCTTTTCACCTTTTGTATTTAATTTTAAAGTCAGTGTACTGCAAGGAGGCTGGCTGCAAGATAGATACTATATTAAACTGTACTGTTATTTAAGATGTAATAAAGCAGTTTGACATGAAAAAAAAAAAACAGTCAAGATTGTGAACAACTCAATTGCAGGCAGAGAGCTAGGTGAGTCACCTGGTCAAGCCCCTGCTGTGAACTGCTGCAAGAAGAGGGGGAATCTAGAGATGTGTGGAGTGAAGAGCCTTGAATAATCCTTAGACTTTCCCTCTAAGACCTCCAGCCCCATATATTCACAAAAGGCACAACTTTAATTCCCCTAATGTCTATAGAGAAGAGGTGACACATGTCTGCTATCAAATACATTCCTCCTAAATTTAATGTTATTGTGTCTATAAAATTATAATAAATTTATAAGTACCTTTTGGGCTGTTTTAAGTTATAATAAATCAAAATGGGTATGAGGCTCCCAAACTCATACACAAATGTATATTAAAGCATAACTCTATGTTAGCATAGAGTTTGTTTTCTGAGTAATGGATATTTTTTTATATATCTTGCTGACTGTAAAAGAGAATGAGTCTGTGTAGGAATAATATTCTGTAATTTCCCCCTCCCCACTGTAACAGATCATCACTGGCTGCAGCAAAGTGAGAAGGGCAGAGCTCTTCCTCTGATCTGGTGGACTCAAACCCTTGGACTTGAAGTCGGCTGCAGAACAGATGGAACTGTTTGCTTGGAACTCAGTGTATGAAGGAGCACATCTAGGATGCTAGTGATCTGAGGAATAATTACATAAAATAAAAGTATACACAAAATTCTATAGACTTTTACACTTTTTAAGCATGAATGAATTTTATTTGCATGTTCATTTGTGTTATGTTTAAACTGAAAGGAACATTGAGTTATTTCTTATAAAATATTAAGTAAATTTAACAATCAAAGATTTTAGAGAGAAACATAATATTCATTTTTTGGCAACTTATCTGGCAGCAAAGCTATTATAAATGGAACAGAATCGTGCACTGATTTTATTAATCATAGACATTTTCCAAGAAATGCATCAACTATTTCTTCACAATGAACTTGCTGTGTATTATATCCATTACCTTACCACAGCTCTTGATGCAACTTGGAGACACAGAAACAGAAAGCAAAGGAAGTTACTGTTGGAGTACCATTGCTCATTGTTTGACAGCTCATTTTTTAAAAAGGGTAGCAGAGTCATATCCACTGGAAAAGGTCATGAAACCGGCAGAGCTGCTTAACACAGTCCCAGCAAAATGAAGCAGATTGATGCAATCACTGCCTTCTATCTCGAACTTTTGAATTTTGGCTCAGTATGTTGTATTTTGGGGATGTTTCGTCATTATGATTCAATTTATGTTTTTTTCTGAGAAAATTATGTCTGAGTCTTGTAGGAAAATCCTACATTTAACTTTATCTGGCCACTATTTGGGAGTCTTCCTTCTGTCCTGAAGTTCAGTAAGCATAGATAAGCACATAGCTAGATGAAGTCATTAGTCCTGGAATCAACTTAGAGTATCTGCTCTTGAGCAAACTCAAGCAGTGTAATTGGTGCAGGGGAAACAGAGACAACTGATTAAATCTGACTGGCTAGGAGAGTAAGTCAGAGATTCAAGGTCTACTTTCATTATAGGCTTAGAGCTATCTGA
>NW_022196906.1:32741422-32784822 GCF_008632895.1 Mastomys coucha | reverse complement strand
AGGTACAAGCATTGCACAGACATGGATTCTCTACATGTTAAAGAGTCATGAGTTTCTGTGTTAACTACCTCCTACTACACAGGGAAACATCTCTGATGGGGTATTAGAACTGTACTAATCTGTGGGTAGTGAATTCAGAATTTATATGGCATGATTATAATTTGTTTATTCAACAAAACAATATGAGACTGTTTACTGCTGGAGCCTATGAGGGTCACAACATGTTTTAACTTTATTATTATTAAATATTATTTTATTTATTATTTTATTATTATTAATTTTTGCTAGATTTGTAGGACCATGGATGTGTTTTTGCTAAAATAACAAAGAAAACAATTTCCGATTAAATTAATTTAGGGTTTCTGATTACAAGATTTTCTTTCTCAAAGTTTTTCTCAAGGCAAGTTTAACATCTTTGTTTCTCAAGCTGTAAATTAATGGATTTGTCATAGGAATTAAAATAGTATAAATTATTGAATATGTCTTTCCATTATTCATTGTTCCAGCTGAACTGGGTTTAAGATATGTAAATGCACCAGACCCAAAGAACAGAGAAACAGCAATTATGTGGGAACTACATGTGCTGAAGGCCTTTGACATCCCCTCAGTGGACTTCATTTGGAATATGCTGGAAAGGATGAAACCATAAGAGATAAAGATGACAGCAGTGGGAACAATAATGTCTTTCCCTGCTAAAATTAACACCTCTATCTCATTGACATAGGTGCTGGTGCAGGAGAGCTGCAGCAAAGGGAGGAAATCACAGAAATAATGGTTGATTGTGTTTCTGTCACAGAATGTCAGTCTCAGGATGCATCCTGTGTGAATTATAGCACTAGAAAACCCCATCAAATACGAAGCAAGCATAAGGTAGTAACACACCTTGGGAGACATGACAATGTTATACAAGAGTGGATTGCAGATAGCCACATAACGATCATAGGCCATTGTTGTGAGAATAAAACACTCAGAAATGACACAGAAAGCAAATAAATAGAACTGGGTCATACATTCCACATAAGAGATAAAATTTTTCTTTAGAATAAAATTCATCAGCATTTTTGGTATAATTACAGAAGAGTTACAAAAGTCGACAACGGATAGGTTAAAAAGAAAAAAATACATAGGAGTATGAAGGTGAGAATTCAATACAATGAGAATAATTAAAGCCAAATTCCCCAGTGCAGTTATCATGTACATTACTAGAAAGACCAGAAAGAGGGGTACTTGGAGGTCAGGCTGGTCTGTTAGTCCCAAGAGAATGAATTCAGTTACCACAGAGCCATTTGCCAAAGCCATCCTTCTATAAGATATCTTGTGAAATAAAAAATAAAAGGTTGATTAGAGGATCATGCAGGACTTACTAGCATTGTTTTATTTAACTGAGAGCAGGGTTGTCAAATCATCTGATAGCTGCAATCAAAGACAAGGGGGAAATCAAGAAGCATGATGTACACAACAGTATAGCCCTTATCTTACCCCAACTATTTCTTTTAGTTTTATCATCTCTGTGACACAAATAAAAACTCTTGTATGTAACTTTATTTTCCCGTCCATCCAGACTGAACTCTGGGTGTGTTGGAACCATGAACACTGTTTCTAATTTAAAGCAAAAGAACCATAATCAAAGAATGGTGATATATATATAGTCACATTAGGTTCCATAGTGTGAGAACCGTACATGCACAGTAAACTTACTAATTTAAGCACCACAACACAAATATCTACTGACTCTGAAAAACACTTTGCTTGTCTTGGCCATCCATCTGGAAATTTCTTTGGAAACTTAGGATTTTACAAAATGAGAAGAACATGGCACAACTCTGGTTTAGGGGCTGTATCAGTGTGAAGTCTCTAAAATAAATCACATTTGGAGGCATATTACATGAAATGAACTCCATAAGCAATTCCAGTTATATTCACAAAAAGTCAGAGTATAATGATGTCTGCTGAACCCCAGGAAGGAACCATTAGATCATTCTCGTCAAAGTGAAATAACATTTAAATACCTAACACGATCTATTTCTAGACTGTTCATTCTTTTACTGGAAATTAGCTATGTTACATTGTATATCCATATTTCCTAACACGATACAATGAAATATTGCATGCACTCACAAACACAACCGTATGTATGTATATATATGCACACATAACCTTTTAAGCCATTTCAGTCACGTTGTTTTAAAGGTCAGGAAGCTAATGTAACTGTTTTCAAAGCTTGCATTTCCATTTACTGCTGTCTTCCTTGATGAACAGTTTTTGGCACTGACATATTGTGACATTTTATTCTATGCAATTACAGCAAAACAAATACTCTAATTCTACCAACTTTCTCATGTTTTATAAAGTAAACCTTAATCCACTAAAACACTAATAGAAAATGAGGATCCCATCTATTATCATACTAGCTACTGAGAAACCGGACACTTCAAATGAGTTTAATAACATACTACACACGGTTATATGCCAAGTAGAAGCTTACTCAGTATATTTCCAGGAACAGAAAGGAGATATAAAAAGAGAGTGAGATGATAGCAATTTCATACTATGCTGTGATGGGTAATTAATATCTTGGGGATTTAAGTTGTGCACACATTTCTCTATGGGGATTGTGCGTATTCTGTGCTTGAGCCAATTCTGCGCTCCCATCTTCCAATCACTTCCATCTCCTCTGGGATAGCAAGTGTTTTGATTCTTTCCTTCATTGTTAAACAAATCTAGCTGATAATTGTACATACAAGCCCATAATTATTTAATGAAAAATGTATCAATAAATATAGTATCACAATTCAGGTAACATTTTCCTGACATATCTCTCAGATCTTTTTTTTTTTTTTTTGAGTTTGGGCTTCTGGGAGTGGATCTAAGTACTTCATATATGCTAAACAAGTAGTCTACTACCAAACTAATTTCCAGACCTCAAAATCCATGTTACATTTTGCATAATTTCTAAGATTTCACACTTTCTATAATTTCCTGCTTGACTCTCCTTCTTACTTTTCTTAGACATAACACATTAGTGATGGGGTCAGCAATAGCTAAATCTGTTATAGAGGTATTTGATACCTCTCTCATGCACTTCCTTCCTATGATAGTTTGCAGAGGTTACTAGATATCTCCATGCCTCAGGTTTCACTTTGGAAAACAGGAATTGCAAGCGTATATCCATCTTTCATTGGAATATCAGAGTGATTCAGAAAAATAAGGGTAAAGTGACCAAATAAAGATCCTGACTGTGGGAAATAGTGGGATATTGCTGAATATATGTAATGTGCTCTTGGACTTATGAAAAGGCTCTATGCATATTAATTCATTATTATTTTATAATATCCTAAATTGAAGGACTTTTAAAATGTAATGCAAAAAGTGAGTTAGCAACACCCTACAGATTACTTGAGGAGGAATGTGAGATGTGTTTATATTATCTTTATATTGCACTATTTATATCTACTAAACATCAAAGAAAGACTTTGCACTGGAATTAGTTATTCAAGCAATAGTCATTTTGAAATATGCTCATGACACCTAATAAATTTCAGAAGGAATATATCTGGAAAAATATCAAATAATTTGTTACATTTATTTATTATCCACAAGCCTATTATGGAAGTCAGAACCTTATATTATAATATTAATATTGCATATGGTTTGTATAAGGACATTCATACTCCATCACTGTTTAGTTTATTGAGTAAAACTTGTTAAAAATTCTATCAAGCCAGTAACAGTTTTCATAATTCTAGCACTCAGGAAGCTAAGGCCTGAGGATAGTGAGTTCCAGATCAGTTTGTCATGCTCATTTACTATTTTTTTTCAACTATATTATTTAACTAATGTTCAGCTTAATTTACAATAAAATTTCCAAATATTGGCCTCTCCCACAAGCTATGTCACATGCAGGACACTATTGTAGATCAAAGTATAGTTGGTTTGTGTTTACCTTTCTCTTTTGGTAGCCTGCAGAGTAGGCTACCAGTGTTCAGAATCATGAACACTAGTCTGTAGGAGTGAAGGCTCTATGTAGATGCCAGCTCAACTTACCATTCAGTTGAGTTGTATAGGGCCTTAGCTTTACTTTGTGGAGAGCTGCCAATAACTTCAAAAATAGTTTGTGTTGTTCAAAGGTTCCCATGGAACCCCTTTGGCCAACAACTCAAATAAGTGCAACCAATTTCTGATACTGGAAGATTTATTTGGTGATGAGAGATGTATAGCTGGGGCTTTGTATCCTCCATTTTTTGCTGATTTTATTTATATAACCCTCATATATGTATATATTACAGGAAATCTCTACTGTATTCAATGCAGTATATAACCCCTCAAATGGTTCTTAGTTTTAGCTATCCCTTCCTATATTCCTTTCCTAGTGACTCTGCTCCCTCTTTCTCTTTGCTTAGTTTTCCTACTTCAATGCCTTTCTTTCTTCCATGAATAACTATCTCTTCTGTTTCCCCTTCCTAGGAATATTCATTCCTCCACCATTGTTTCTCATTCCTCATAACTTCTGTGGTTATATGGATTGTAATTTGCTTGTTAAATACTTAAGAGCTAATATCCATGTATAAGTGAATACATAGTATATTTTGTGTTTCTTGATCTGGTATTCTCACCCAGAATAACTTTTTTCTAGTTGCACTCATTTACCTGCAACTTTCATTTTGTTTTTTTTTATTTTGTTTGTTTGTTTGTTTGTTTGTTTGTTTGAATGGAAGAGTGATACCTACCCATGTAAATGTATCACATTTTCTGTATCCATTCAACAACTGATAGACATATATGGTACTTTCAGTTTCTGGTTGTCATCAATGGGGCAGTGATGAATATGGTTGACAAGGTGGTCGAATAAAGTTTCCTTTTCTTATATGTTCAGTAGCATATCCAATAGTATAATTGGTTATTGAAGTTGGAGAGTAACCATCACACTGATTTTCATAGTGACTATACAAGTATGCACTTCAACCAGCAATAGATGAGTAGTCAATATATATATATATTGACTATTCTGATGCGATAAAGTGAAATCTCAAAGTAGTTCTATTTACATTTTCCTGATGATTAATGTTGAACATTGAACTTAAAGTTTGCTATTGTTTGTTTTGTTTTCTTTTTATTTTTGTATTTATCACATTTTATTTTTTATTAATTATCTTATTTGTTTATATTTCAAATTATATGTCCTTTCCCAGTTATCCCCATCCCATCTCATCCCCCTTCCCCCACTTCCCTTTGCCCACTACGAATGTGCTCCTACACCTACTCATCCATGCCTGATTCAACCCTCTAACATCCCCCTACACTGGGGCATCAAGACTCTACCATTGATGTCAGATAAGGCCATCCTCTGCTACATATGTTTCTGGAGACATGGATCCCTCCATGTATACTCTCTGGTTAGTAGTTTAGTCCCTGGGACATCTGAATTGAATCGTTAGTTGAAATTGTTCTTCCTATGGAGTTGCAATACTCTTCAGCGCCTTCAGTCCTTCCCCTAGCTCTTTCATTGGGTCCCTGGGCTCAGTCCAATGGTTGGCTGTGAGTATTTGCATCTGTATTGGTCAAGTGCTAGTAGAACCTCTCAGGGAAAAGCCATATCAGGCTCCTGTCAGGAAGCACTTCTTGGCATCAGTAATAGTGTGGGAGTTTGGTGTTTGCCTATAGGATGGATCACTAAGTTGGGCGTTCTCTGGATGGCCTTTCTTTCAGTCTCTGTTTCATTTTTTTTGTCCTTATCTTTCCTTTGGACAGGAACATTTCTGGGCTAAAAATTTTGAGATGTGTGGTGTCCCCATTCTTCAAATAGGGGCCATGCCTATCTACTGGAGGTGGTCTCTATAGGTTGTGTCTCCTCTTTCTTGGATATTTCAGTTAAAGTCATTACCAATAGATCCTGGTGACCTCTCACTTCCCTGGATTCTGGGACTTTCTAGTGGCTACTCCCAGTTCCCCATCCCCTCTGCTATGTTTCTATTTAATTTCCTGACCTTCTCTCCTTTCCCTTCAGATAGCTACTCCTGTCCCCTTTTTTTCCTTTCATCTCCTTTCTTCCTCTCAGGTCCCTCACTTCCTCTATACTCTGATTATTTTGTTCCCCCTTCTATGTAGGGTCTTCCTTCTTTTTTTATTTTATTTTATTTTTGTTTGTTTTTTTGAGACAGGGTTTCTCTGTATAGCCCTGGCCGTCCTGGAACTCACTCTGTAGACCAGGCTGGCCTCGAACTCAGAAATCCACCTGCCTCTGCCTCCCAAGTGCTGGGATTAAAGGTGTGAGCCACCACTACCCAGCTTTGTCTTCCTTCTTACGCTGCATATGTTTTGTGGCTTGTATCATGTGTATTCTGAGCTTTGGGGCTAATCTGCACTTATCAATGAGTACATACCATATTTGTTCTTTTTTGTCTGGCTTTCCTAACACAGTATGATATTTTCTAGTTCCATTCATTTACCTGCAGATTTCATGAAATCATTGTTTTTAATAGCTGAGTAGTACTCCATTGTGTAAATGTACCACATTTTCTGAATCCATTCATCTGTTGAAGGACATCTGGGTTGTTTCCAGCTTCTGGCTACTATAAATAAGACTGCTATAAACATAGTGGAGCATGTGTCCTTGTTATATGTTGCAGTATCCTTTGGGTATTTGCCCAGGAGTGGTATAACTGGGTCTTCAGGTAGAAATAGTTCCAATTTTCTAAGGAACTGCCAGATTGATTTTCAAAGTTGTTTTACCAGCTTGCAGTCCCACCAACAATGGAAGAGTGTTCTTTTTTTCCTCCACATCCTCACCAGTATCTTATCTGCTGTTGCCTGAGTTTTTTTGCTTGTTCGTTTTTTCATTTTTTTAATCTTAGTCATTCTGATTGGTATGAGTTAGAATATCAGAGCCATTTGTATTTGTATTTCCCTGATGACTAAGGATTTTGAACACTTCTTTAAGTGCTTTACAGCCTTTCAAGATGCCTCAGTTGAGAGTTCTTTGTTTATCTTTGTACCCCATTTTAAAATCAGGTTATTTGGTTCTCTGGAGTCTTAACTTCTTAAGTTGTTTTTATATTTTGGACATTAGCTGTGGAGAGTGGTAGAGCTGGAGAGGCATTCGCCATGACAAGATGGCGCCTACTTCCGCTGTCGACTCCTGGTAACCAACTGTTTGCGCATGTGCATAGAGAACTGTTTGCGCATGTGTGTAGAGTGAAAAGACGCCAAGTCATGGCCCATCCTGGGGCGTCACATGGGGTGATGAGCAAACAGCCAATCATGGGCAGACACGCAGTGCTGTGGTGTATATAAGCTGTGCCGATTATTGGCTCGGCCCCTTTTTTCCTCTGGATGAGGCAATAAACACTTGCTGCAGAAGGATCCTAGTGTCTGCGTGTCTTCTTGCTGGCGAGACGACTGCGCGGGCCACAATTAGCTGTCTGTTAATATTAGTGTTGTTAAAGATATTTTTCCAATCTGTGGGTTGCCATTTTGTCCTATTGACAGTGTCCCCTGCCTAACAGAAGCTTTTCAATTTTATGAGGTCCCAATTGTCAATTTTTGTCTGGCCTCAGTGGAAGATGATGTGCCTAATCCTGTGGAAACTTAGGGGATAATGGGGGCATCTTCTCAGAAGCAAAGGGGAGGAACGATGGTCAGAAGAACTTTGCAAAGGGGGACAGGGACAGGAGTTAACATCTGGGATGGAAATAAATAAAATAATAATTAAAGAAACTTGAACATAAATGATATGAGAAGAAAAAGTAATGAGCAATTAAGCAGAGATAACTTGGATGAGAGGATTCTTTGGTTTCTCCTAACCAGGTGGGCAAAAATCCAAGATCATAGAGAAAATTAGTCAACTCTTGATGACACCTCTTCCAGATAATCTAGATCCCCAGAGTTCTAGTAGTTTCTCTTCTGTAAGTGCCAGACACTGGTGGGGGACTCCATATGTCTCAATATCTGGTAGCAGTTGAAGAATATTGTAGTTGAAACTTATATTTGGGGTTAAAATTTTCTTTCATAACAGTGGAAATCATTTATGATAAAATTGATCAAATTCAACTTATTCATTGAACTAAAGGACATAGCCTAACTACTCAATAACCTTCCAATATATGTTTCTTGAGTAAATGACTTAGTGGATGAATGGATACCATTGAAACATTCAAATTATAAGTGTATATTATCATTAAAATAAACCATTAGGCTACAGAACACCATAATCTATTTTGAGTGTATGTAAATGTGTATGCTTTGTTTCTATGTTTAAGTAAGATTGAGCAATATGAAAAAGTTGGCATTTGTAGCTCCTTCTCAAACATGGCTGCTTTAATTGTTTGGCACTAAGAAAAAATGATGTCTAAACAAGTGATATAGTTTCTGTATTGTTGATTTGTTTTCATGATATAGATTGAAAATGTCTGAAAAGTATTTTCCAGAAATAGGCAATATGTTTTGTCAGCATTTTGATTGTGGTGTAATGGGATGCATTTTCTTCGTAGGGATTTGTCTCTAATAACCATGTATTGGTTTCCAGTTTGTCAACACTCTAGTTTTGCTTTCTTTGGACTGTAAGTAAGACAGAGCACATGGATCAAATTACAAACAAGTTAATGGTTTTCAAACATGTTTATGGAGGGGTGTGGAAGTATGACTGAAAAGTAGTGAGGCATACTTCAGAAACTGCTTCACTTTACAGAAGAGTTTTTGAGGACTCTACAATGTTTGTGTGGTCATGAGTTTGGTGTCCTTTGGACAAGGCTAGGAGCCAGTGTCTCAAGAAATACTGTTCCTTCATCCCATCTCAATCAACAATGACCTCTGAATCTCTGCTTAAACATTCAATTCTATGATGTTATCTTGTCAATGAATGTTTTATTTTGATATTAGTACATGCACTGGCATTAATGTGCCTTGCTAGACTGAAAATCATTTTTTGAATGATTATAATATGTCCTTTTCTCCTACACAATCATAGAATCCATAAACGCTCATTTCACTATCAAACTGAACTTGGGCCACCAAATCTGCCAGCTCAGCCTGGCCTTCCAGGTTCCTGCTTTGATAAAAAGAGAGCTAGAGGCTATCTGAAAAAAATTAAACAGTTCAGTATTCCTCAAGTCAGCTGATATGAACTAAGGGGTTAATTTGTTAAAATAGATAGATGGGAGTCATGATGTGTAGTTCATTCCTCTAGTCCAAGAACAGCAAACTGGGATGCATATGAACCTTGCAAAGAGAAGGTATAATTAATTTTATTTTCCTGCAAAGATATTACTTTCCAAATGGCATACACTTAAGTGATAACAGCCTGAAACATTGCTCTGCTATATGTGTCCAAGACGCAGAAATATGTGCATCTCCCTAGAACATACTCCTCAGCAAATTTTCACTTACAATAAGCCAACTAATGAACACAGAATATTTATTTATTAACCCTTTCTGTGTGAGATCCACTCTTGAACTTAGAAAAAAAATCTACTGTATTCTGTTTGCTTTCTTTCATCCTTGGCCACTGCACAAATGCTGACCTACTCTTGTTATTCTCTTAACTTCTTGGTTTTTCCAATTGGCTCCCACTGTTATCACTTAGAGTTCTTCGTTGTTTCATTTTCATGTTAAGCACAGATTCACTCATTAAATGCTATCTGTCTGAGCTCTTTATAAAAGGAATAGGACAGCATATTTTATAATTTTTTTGTGATGGCCTTAGCAGCTGCAGGCTAGACCCTGGAGCAATGGAAATGTGGTCCAGAGTGTATTGACAATGGTTGGACACGAACAAAACATTAAATATTATGATACTTCCAAAAGTTCTTTTAAGATCTTGTGCCAATGATCAGGAATAGACATAGCTGAAATTGTAGTACAAATGTTGAGATTACATCATTATGAATGATCAACGAAGACTGGCAAAGTGCTTGTAGTAATTATTTGGGCAAAATTAATAACAAATATCCAAAACCAAATGTATACATTTTATTTCTTTTCTTTTTTTTTTTTTTACTTTGGTTTTTCAAGACAGAGTTTCTCTGTATAGCCCTGGCTGTCCTAGAACTCACTCTGTTGACCAGGCTGACCTCAAATTCAGAAATCTGCATGCCTCTGCCTCCCAAGTGCTGGGATTAAAGACGTGTGCCACCACTGCCTGGCTACATTTTATAAAAAGAACTAATTGGATTCTTCCACATTGTGGATAGCTCAGGGGTTGCTTGTATTTTGATGCTAATTCTGCTCTTCTGGGAGGGGTTGCAAAGGAGGAATGAATCACATACTCAGGTGACTTCTTGTGAACCATCCCCTAATGAATAAAGGAGCCAATCACAGGGCGAGTACACAGGACTTCCAGGTTGTACAGATGAAGAGAGGAAGCTGGAGAGAGGCCCTTTTGCACAGGGATATCATGAGGACATGTTGTAGCTACTAGTATCTTCTGGTTTTTCTGTTAGAATTCACCTCTAGAGGATCTAGATTTAATAAGGCTTACAAGATTAGATTTTTAGTTGTTTTCCTTGTTGCACCCAGCGATTGTGTTTCTGTTGTTTCTGAATTAAGTTTGTGTTATTCCTTCATACATTGGCTTGTCTGGGTTCAAGAGAGAAAAGTATGGCAGCAAAGCATAGGTTTTCCTGATGTGCACCACAAATGTCTTGGGGAATTTGAAGCATGGGGCTGTCATGGGAGCTTAGTGAGCTGGGAGGAGAGATTTTGGAGTTCTGAACCAGAGAGCCTCCATGAGATAAAAACAGATCAGCCATTGCCTGACAGTGCATGGCCAGCCAGACGCTGGAGCAGAGGCACAAGTTCATAAATGTGCTGGTTCTTTTTAGTATTTCCCACAACACTTCCACATACCATAAATAGAACACCAATTACAAAGGCACCAACATTCTCTATGAATGCAAACAAATGGGAATGGCTGATTATAAATCAGAGAAAATAAGCACTATGCTCAAAAGTCTATATCCATCATTTAAAAAGTCAGAATTAAATCCAATCATTATGGTATTATTAGATTTTCCTAAATCTCTTAATATAATCCCTGATTATTTATATGCAGAGTTATTTTGCATATAGAGACTTCTGAATTCATACCTGATAACTCAGAATTAACCTTGTTATTTATATATTTGCAACAGGCTATTATTCATATTCAGTCACATAAAGGCTTCCCAGGTCACTTAGCTCAAAATATGTTGAAAATGACCAATTGCTAATAGGAAATGTATTAGAAGCCTTAAAACTTCATGAGAAACCTCATGTTGATGAGAAAGGTTTAAAGAATAAATTTTTCCATCATTTGGCAATTAGCCAAAGAAATAATTTTTAAAATGTCCTCAATATTTTCTATGCTACCAAATCCTGTTACCTGCTGTTAATAACCCTAGAGGTACCAAAAGTAGTTATATGTGGCAAATGAATGCTTTCCATTTTGCAGAATTTGGAAATCACACACACACACACACACACACACATACACACACACATACACACACACACACACATATATATTATACCACTGACGCATACTGTTTCATTAGGCAGCTGCTTTAAGTTCTAAATAAGCTGACTGTGTTATAACAATTGATGGAATTAATGGCAACTATAGGAGATATTTGCATAAATTAAAATTGATAATGCTCCCACATATATATCTAATAAGATGAAGTAAGTCTTTACTTACAATATAAAGCATGTTACTTTATACCACACAATCCCATAGGACAAGCAGTTATAGAAAGATCTAACCATACCTTAAAAGACTCTCTCATTAAACAATAAGGTAGAGTAAAAGCCCCCAGGACAGACTAAATAACGCCTTGTTAACTCTAAATTTCCTTAATGCTGGTTAAAAAAAAAAAGGAACAAAAGCAGTTGAGAGAGACTGGGTTATCGAAAAAACTGAGGAGCTACGCCAACCAACATACTATAAGGATATGTTGACATAAGAATAGAAACTTTCAGTAGTTTTAAGATGGGGACATAGTTATGCTTATGTACCTACAGGGAATGAAAAATATGTTTACCAACAAAACTTCTAAAGATTAGATCTGACCAGGGAAACCTCTTGTCTCCTATGAATGAATGTCTTTACAAAGCAAGTAGCCCAGGTGCTTCATTCTCACAAACTATCTCAGATACTGAATTCTCCAAAGTATGCATGCACATCAGCTTCAAAAGAGATAGCTCAAATGATCGAGCATACAGAGGCCTGGCAGACAACACAGAGACTGGATAACAAACACTAAAAGAGAGCTTTTGTCAGGATAACCAGTATATTCCTTGGGTCCCAGACAGGAATTCTTCATCCCATTTGCTGTGGGCCTTTGGGAGGGTTCTTACCAGTTGCCCTTGTATACAGGGGAACTTGTGGGATGCCTTCAGGCTGTGGTGTCTTCCAGGGGAGTAGACTAGCTGACAGTCTGTCCTGGCCACATAAACTGTTTTCAACCAAGGTAGCTGTTCTTTATCCCATGGTATAAAGATGCCCAGGGAATGAGATACTGGATGCTATTTCTCAAAAATATTCTGCTGGGGAACTCTTGATCCATATTCGAGCATTATTTTCCATAACTTTCTGTGAGGCTTCCCCAGTCATTTCTGCCAGATATTGTAAAACCCCAAGTTGATGATGTTTGATTTCTAGTCTTTTACTTAGCAGCCATTCCCAATTAAGTGCTGTGCTCTGCCTAGGAGGCTAGATCAGGAACTCTAGTTGGTTCTTTCAACAAGGCTTGTATAGCCATTACTGAAGGGTATTATAAGTTCCAGATTTGATGGCATTTTCCTGTCTGCCTGCTGTCTGTTAATGTCCTTTTATTTTACCTGTTGTAGGCTGAATGAAGTCACTCACTTGAAATCTAAAGTGAAGCTATCTGTTATAGAAAAAAACAGGAGTCTTAATGGATCACTCTCCATCTTACTTGGGAGAGAGTATTTATCACTGAACTTAGAGATAAACCATAGCCTAGTTGGGCTTACCAGTGAGATCTTGGGATTTTCTGTCTCTCTATGCAAGCACTGGGATTAAAGGCAGCTCTGCCACATCAGTCTTATTATATAGAATTAGAGGACCAGAACTCGGGTTGTCAGATTTGCACACATGTATTTTATACACTGGGTCATCTCCCAATCAAAATCTTTTCTCCATTAAGTTAATTTTCTCAAGTATTTTGTCACAGTGTCAGAAAAGAAAAGAAGAAAGAACATTAATTGACACAAACATCCTTAATCCTAGCTGTTCTCTTATCTCTTGAGTTGAGCCTGGTTGGGAATCTCATAGCCCAGGCTTCATCTGAGGACTCATCTCAGAAGGTGTTAAGAGATTCAGGAGAAACACTTATCTCCTTGTATTAGTCAAACCAGTGTACTTAGGAAATGGAAACAATGACATGAGGAATAGTCAAAAATACAAACTAAATCTATTCAAGATATCCATAGGAATTTTGAAACGGAAAATGTATGGGCAATGCTTGTGCCTTTCTGTTACATTCATGTAGATTTTCAACTTTCATCCAATTCTTATGAACATAAAGCTTACTACTATGGTCCTGATAATGATTCAAAAACAAAAGTCAGTTGCCATTTACCAGCTTTGAAAGCCAGGGGGTAAACAGAGGCAGGCAGCCCATGGAGAGGTTGCTGAAAGCAGCTGACAGGGCATGGTTAAGAGCTCCCAGGGTCTCAACCACCAACCAAGGACTGCACATGGTGGGTCTGATTGTTCTGATAGCATGTGTATAGTAGAGGATTGCAAATTCGATCATCAATAGGAGGAGAGGACCTCGGCCCTGTGAAGGTTCTGTGCCCCAGTGTAGGGGAATGCCAGGGCCAAGAAGTGGGAGAGGGTGCAGGCATGGGAAGGGGGGAGGCAACAGGGGTTTGTTTTTGTTGTTTTGGTTTGTTTCTTTGTTTTTTTGGAGGGGAAACTGGGAAAGGAGAAATTTACATGAGAGGCTCTGACAGTACCTGACTAATACAGATGTAGAAGCTCACAGCCATCTATTGAACTGAGTACAGGGTCCCCAGTGAAGGAGTTAGAGAAAAGACCAATGGAGCTGAGGGGTTTGCAGCCCCTTAGGACGAACAACAATATGAACTAAGTAGTACCCTCAGAGCTCCCAGGGTCTCAACCACCAACCAAGGACTGCACATGGAGGGGTCTGATTGTTCTGGCAGCATGTGTATAGTAGAGGATTGCAAATTCAATCATCAATAGGAGGAGAGAACCTCGGCCCTGTGAAGGTTCTGTGCCCCAGTATACATACATACATGTACATGTATACATATATGCATACATACTTGGAGGTGGAAGAAGCAAAGTTTCAATAACTTTATTTTTTCCCATCTCTTATGTATCCCAGCAAAAATTTTTAAGCAGTATAAAATTACAATTTGATTACATTCTATTTTCCTTCTGGTAAATGACTATGAAAAAAAAAAGATGTTACACAATATCTTTCAAGAAATAACATTTTGTAGTACAGGTAAAGAAAGTAAATTATTCCCAAGAACCCATATAAATTCATAACTAAGCAACTTGTTGCAGATTTAAAGAATATGAGTAAGCGAAGTAGTTTCTCAGCCAGCTCTTCTTACTCTCAGGCAGCAATTTGTGGTTACAAAGGGAGGATTAATTACTTTACTTATCTTTAAGAGTAATCATATAAAAATCTTCAATGAATCACAAAGCTGAGCTTTAAAAAAAAAAAGCCTTGTCTATTTTAAATACTAAGAATGCATATCTAGTCATTAGCTATTTTTTATTAATTAATTTGTTATTGATTTAAGATTTATTGCATTATATTGAGAAAAGATACATGATTTCAATTTATCTGTATCTGTTAACATTTAAAAATGTATTGTAAGTAAATAGAATTAAATCACATTCATGTTTCCCTTTTGTACCCCAA
Organism: Mastomys coucha; assembly: GCF_008632895.1. Classification (NCBI taxonomy): domain Eukaryota; kingdom Metazoa; phylum Chordata; class Mammalia; order Rodentia; family Muridae; genus Mastomys; species Mastomys coucha. The sequence goes on along the minus strand of NW_022196906.1, from coordinate 32,769,925 downwards.
CTCCTCCCAGATACTCTCCCTTCAATACTTACAATACCTTTTCTGTCATATTCTTTAAAATTTATAAAACATTGTAACAATAAAAGTGAGTATTGTAAAATTTGTTTGATATAAAACAAAAATCAATTTAACAGTCTTATGTAGATGTTTGTCTATAGCAATATTGAAAATACATCCATTTTTCTCAATATAAATTTTAAATAACTCCAAACATATTAACTGTATATTTTAAAATAATACATCACTACTAGTATTTTCTTAAATGAACATAAATATATAAAGGCCAGAGGTTCTCAGACTAGGAACATATGAAAAATTTCTCTTACTCCCTCACTCTCTTCCTCTTCCTCTCTCTTCTCCTCTTGTTCTCTTACTCTTACTTCCTCTCTCACATTCTCCTACTCTTCTTACTTTTCTCCCCTCTTGCTCTTACTCTTGCTCTCTTGCTCTTCCCTCTCACTCTCTCTCTTACTCTTACTCTCTCTTGCTCTTTGTTCTCTTCTCTTGCTTTCCTCCTCTCCTTTTTCTTTCTCTTCTTTTCTCTCTCTCCTCTCTGCTAAGCAGTTGTTAAACTCTAGCTGGAGTTCATCTGCCGAGATTTCAGCCCTCTTGGCTGATTCACACCATGTGTGTACCTTTAATGCCACGTGTCCTGAGTTACTAGTTTTGAACTAGCTTTCAGTTACCAATGTTACAGTGTTTTACCATACCCAATAACTTATAAGCCAATAATCATGAAGAGCATATTTATACCTTTAAGACCAGTCAGAAACCAAATGAAGTGGCTACACAAATCTCATAAATTTAGATCAATCAAAGAATTTAGAACTTAAGCTTCTGACCCTTTTTAAAAAAACAGCTTTTCATCAGGGCAACTTAAATCAGCCTTTGCCTTGTCATTCAATTTCGATCCCTATCTCTCATGCCATTTGTATAACTCAGAAATCTGCCTGTCTCTGCCTCCCAAGTGCTGGGATTAAAGGTGTGGTGTGCCACCACCGCCTGGCCAGTTTCTTGTTTGGCTATTTTCATCTGCTTCTAGAATGAGCAGAGTTCCATCTTTATGGAACTGCTTCCTGAGGGATTTCTGCAGTCTCCTCAGGTGTCCCAGCCCCTCCACAGCCAGAACATTCAATTAGGTGCTGATTTCCATCTCTTCACTGCTGCAACATGGCAAATCTCTGCACCACTGCTGGTGAGGTGTGTAGGCATGAATCTGACTGCCCCCTGATACCAAGATTACTCGCCAATAACTGATAAACTTATCAGCGGGCCCTTGGCACCTAGCGAGTGCCTATTAATTGCCTGAAAAAAGGAAAAAAGAGAAAGAAAGGAAAGGAAAATAAGAGATAGCTTGCCTGGCCAGAGCCACCACGTTGAACGCCAACTGCCAACGGACTGGGTTTGTTGCGGGGACATCTTGTTTCATGGGATGAGGGTTCTGGTCAGGTGGGCAAAAAATTCGGCGAGTGACAAACAGAGTCGACACAAGGAAGTGCTGAGTCTGAGTGTATTTCTTTAAAATGGCATGATGCTTTTACAGTCATTGCAAAAGAGAAATGAGAAATCTGGCAGCTCAGTAGTCAAGGTATATCTGAGGCCACCTGAAACACACTGGGTCTAAAGCAGCCACCTCTCCTGGGCAGGTGCTGCATGCCCCTGGGCCCAAGCGCTAGTCCAAGTCCTAGTTCTAGTCTAAGTTCTAGTCTAAGTACTCTTGCACAAAGTGAAAACCAGGCTTATATGGTATACAGAAAACAGGGTGAATGACAAAAGTCACATAGGCAGGTAATAGTCACATCAAGGTCAGTAAGATCACATAGACAAGTGATGGGTGCATCAAGATCAGTAAGATCAGGCATCCAGGTGTGAAGTGGAAGAGCAGTGGTGCCCTCCCTGCTGGGGCTATTTTGGTATTCCCATGCTAATTCTCTTGGTCTGCTGGAGGCAAGCACCAGAAAGTTCCAATCTAGCAGTTCCTGAAAATGTCCTTAAGTGAGGGAAGCCCTTTGATTACTCTCTGGTATGTAAAACAGCTCTGTCTTCTGTGGGACTGCCCTGAGAATTCTAACTATGTTAACAGTAAGCAATGGTGCCTGACCTCAGTTGCTAACTCTGAGGATATCCTATCTGATAAGGCAGCTTCCCTGTGAGAAATTCCAAGCTAAGACAGCTTGAAAATAAATTAGGATATATTGGAACATTGTGCTTGCCAGGAAACAATGCCCTTTTTTAGCCATTTACGAATCATTTCTTGGGGTACCTTTATGCCTGAGTAAGAAGGCATGTTGATGATTGGAAAGACTAATCTGGAACATGTCTGAGTTAGGGGATGCCACGACTGACTGAGTACCCAGAAGGCACAAACTCCCTTTGAAGTCATAACTCCTCTTGGCCATGATCAGGCTTTTAACCTTGATACTACAGACGTTACTGGAGTAGATGAATGGGCATGGCACTATTCCATATGTTTAAAGCCATTTTTTGACCACACTACATGGCTCTGCCTAGAGGATGATCAACAATAATTCAGGTTATTAATTTAAGCATTGCCCATGGTCAACCTTGCATGCTTACCTTAGATCCCACACTAATCATTATATTGTAATTATATTGTAATTGGTCTGGAAACTTCATGCATCATTATGCATATGAATAAAATAAAAGTTTCAATGAGGAAAATATGTTGGGAGACTGTGCTAACTTTTCACAAAAAGAAAAAAAAAAGATAGTAATAGAAAATCAGGTGCAATGAGAACCAGGAATAATAAGCAAGGCTGTGGGTATGTCATTATGACAAGAAAGAAAAGGTAAGGATAGAACCCAAAAGCTATCTCAGCCAAGGAGATGTGAGGGACTCAGTGGTTGCCAGGAATGGCTCGCCTCTTCATGAGTAACATCCTTAAATGCCAAAGACAGCAGGACTCACAGACAATTTCAGGAGACTGTTGGCAGCTTGCACAAGCATGGGCATAGAGGAGTCTGTGAGGAGAGGAAACAAGAGTTTGAACTGTGGGAGAGAAGAGGGAGGCTCTTTCCTCAGCCTTCCTCAATCATTCCTACTTCCCATTTCAGCCTTGATTTAGCTTCCTGTAGTAACCCTGGCTCTTCCCCCTTTCTTCTTCTGATTCTGCTTTAGTCCTTTCTGTCTACAGGAACACAGCAACAGGATACAAATAAACATCCAGGACACTTTCTACATGTCTAGGGATAGTCTTATTCAGCTAAGCATCTACACTTGTGCTCCTTCCCTTTGCTCAGCTTTTCCCAACTACCAAGTTTGTCCTAATCCTGAAAAGGAAGAATTAGCTGGAGGGACAAACAATGTTCTGAGATAGCATGGTTGGGGCAACCATGGGGACTCGACTGCTCTGAAACACAGAGAGGCATGGCTCCTTGAGAAGAAGATGGAAAGAGGGAAAGGGAAGGAGGGTCTGTTTTCCTACCTGCATGATCATGAAGCCAGGCCACAGCCTTCCTTTCCAGAAGCTCCCACTCACACTTTAAGTCCTTGCCATTGGCATGCAACCAGACCACAGCCAGCACTGTGGCCCAGGCTGCAGGGTCTCCATCCTGCAAAACAGAAGGGAACTTCTGTGATGCTACAGGCAGGGCAGGAATTTCCTCAAGAGGAAACAAACAGATTTACTATCACCTTCCTCAATGTTCCCTAATCTGCTGCTTCATGGAATTTCTTGTCCCATCCTTATCAAAAAGACTGGCCACAGCCTCAAGACAGCTTTCCATTACCACCTAGAAAAGGACTTAAGTTATAAGTCCACTGTAACCATCATCACATTCCTCAAAACACTTCCAATCCAAACACTTTTAAGGTATTATGTTCATCAATTTTTATCCTCAATTGCTGAAAAAAATCCCTAAGAATAATCAGTAGAATATTTCCAAGCATAAACATAAGTAGTACAAAAGTGAAAGTATTTGTATAAAGTTAGTCTATAGATTATTATAGTCTAGTAATGATGGATATTACATTTTTGCCAGCTATCGATGTGGTCACAGAATAGGGTAAATGGCGTATGGGAATCTGTAGTCTGGCAGTCATGGCACATGCCTTTAATCCCAGCACTTGGGGGACTCAGAGGTAGGCAGATTTCTGAGTTTGAGGCTAGCCTGATTTACAGAGTGAGTTCTTGGACGGCCAAGGCTACACAGAGAAACCTTGTCTTGAAAACAACAACAAAAAAAAAACAAAAAACAAGCAAAAAAGAAAGAAAGAAAGAAAGAGAGAGAAAGAGAGAGAGAGAGAGAGAGAGAGAGAGAGAGAGAGAGAAGGAAAGAAGGAAAGAAATGTGTAATCATAGCCAAGAATGAAGCTCATCCTGAGGACTGTTGTTCAGACCTATATTGCTCACATTGCCTGTGGCTACAGGACAACTGTGGATTCTATGTACATCTGTTCTCTGTAAGTTTTCTGTCTCTATTACAGCTGAGAATTAAGAACCTGAAGCAATTCTTGACTTTTATTCCTGCTGCATAGTTTATGTTAGTGCAGTTAGTGCTGATTAAAAATCATGATCAGAAGTGCTCAAGGGATCTCAAATCTCCTACTTATCATTTTTCTTTTGGTTTTATTATCTACCAATAGAAATCTTTAATCTATTTCTTCATTAGGGTCATCACTGAAAATATAGATCTGTAAAATTTCAGACCTTATATAAGCATTACATAGCTGTCTCCATTTTGGACTTCAATTTGTTATTCATTAGCATGATTTTCAGCTAACATTTAAAATTTTCTGGTTTCCAACTGAAATTCAGATATGAACATAATACATATATACACACACACATGCACACACACACACATTCTACTTTGCTATATGTTTTTATTAAATCGAATACATGACCTCCTGAATGCTGTTGAGTTCTCTTGATGATCTACTCCTCTAACTGTCAGCAGGTCTCATTTTTTTAAATGTTAAAAAGGAATTATCATTTTGACAAGTATCCAACATGAAGTGATTTTTAATGAAAAATCCCCATGGCTTTACCCTTCAAAATTAAGTCAGTTTAATATTATAGTATAGATATCTCTACTGATTAAAAAATTTATATCTCACTTTCACTTACTACATTTCACAGGCTCAGTAGCCATGCCTGACCAGGAGATAGGATGGAAGTAGTATAACCATCGAATATCTGAAGTTTATGTAATTGTGTTTCACATTTTAATTAGTCAAAATTATATTTCTTCTTCAGTATTTGACATATGTCTGTTATTGAAAAGATATTTTTCAGCCAGGCGGTGGTGGTGCATGCCTTTAATCCCAGCACTTGGGAGGCAGAGGCAGGCAGACTTCTGAGTTCGAGGCCAGCCTGGTCTACAGAGTGAGTTCCAAGACAGCCAGAGCTATACAGAGAAAACCGTCTTGAAAAACCAAAAAAAAAATAAAAAAAAAAACACAAAAAACCAAAAAACCCAAGAAAAGATATTTTTCAAGTAGACCATTCAGAAGGTAATCTCAAAATTCTAAATAAAGTTTACTGTAGTCATCCTATCTGGGGACATAAAAAACAGCAATAATAGGAGTATTGTTGGAGGCTCTAAAGACAGCATCTTAGAATTGAATTTAGCTCCGCACTGACTGGCTCACACAGTGTTTGTTTTCTTTTTATTTAAAGATGTATTTATTTTTATTTATATGTGTACACTATAGCTGTCTTCAGACACACACCTGAATAGTGCATCAGATCCCATTACAGACAGTTGTGAGCCACCGTGTGGTTGCTAGGAATTGTACTCAGGACCTCTGGAAGAGAAGCCAGTGCTCTTAACTGCTGAGTCATCTCTCCAGATACAGTGTTTGTTTTCTTAATGGTCAATTTCTTCATCTATATGTAGCTGCAAAAGTAGAACCTGTCCTAATTAAGTAAAATGAGATCCAAATAAACATAAGGGTATTAAGTGATTTAAAAACCGCTTAACACAGTGTGAAGACCAATATATCACCTTTTGCAGTGTAGTCTCAGTGAATAAGACTAACACAGAAGAGTATTTAACTTGCCCTTTGACATCATCATTCTAGCCATGCTTTCCAGCAGCTAGGCTCTTAATTCTATGTTCTGTATGCTCCAGCTAAAGTAGAAGTGATTTAATCATCTACATATTACAAATTAATGTTACCTTTGCACTACCTATGTTCTTACTTCTCTCCTGGGCCATAGTTCACTTCAGTTCCCATTATGTTCCTGACTTCATAAAGCACATACCCTCCCCTTGTTCCTCTTTGCATCTCACCTTGGCAGGGTTTGCAGCCTTGATGTCTTTCAACTTAGTGCCCAGGATCTTGGTCAGATCTTCATCCAGCTTCCAGGAGCCATTTGCCTTTTGGAGCGAAATCAGCTGCACCACAACATTCTCTCCAAATGCTTTATGAGAAAAAAATGAAGAAGAGAAATGCCATGAGAAATTATAGAGTCACTGGGATCACAGTCCACCTGAGGAAATAGGAGGCTCTAGTGAGGATTCTACAGAAAATCCAAACTATTTCCTGTATATGATGGGTGTCCAGATGGTCTGGGTTCCACACACAGCAGTAGTAGGGTCTGCTGGGGTCAGTCCCTGAAGACACATACACTGTGTAGGCAGAGACAGCCAATGGCCTTGAAGAACTAGAGGATACTCAACTACAGTAGGTTTTAAGGTATCAAGTGCTATATTTTAGATTAATAAAGCTAGACTCATTCTGAGAAATACATAGCGATGTCAACTATCACCTGCTGCCTAATGCATCAATTAGGTCACCCCTAGGTAGAAGAAGCTTGAAAGTAAGAGCACTAAAGTTTAGTCTATGTTTATCACAGATCAGAGACAAAAATCTGAGCACCATTTCACCTTTTTGTCCCTTTTCCAAGTTGCTTTTCTTGGTAGGAGAATCTTTCTTTTTCTTCAGTTTAGTGGGCACTTCATTTGTCATGAGAGAACAACCATCTCCTAGGATAAAATCAGCACCTGTGACAAACAAACATTGCTGAGAATCTTCTCCAAGCAAGAAACTCCCTCAGATTGTAGAACTTTGTCTCCACAGACCCCTTGGGATACTAACTTTGGGCTGCATAAGCAAGACTTGGTGCTGCACATAATGCCATTCCTGACATGTAGCTGGCACCTGAAAAACACAAAAGCACAGTGAAGGCTGCAGCATCCTCCATGCTCTGCAGCAAGCAAAGATTAAAAAGTGTAGGGATGTAAGAATCAGCCCTACTACACGTATCAGCTTCACCTACGTACCACGATGGACCATTCTCCTGTGTGGCTGCCTTCATACAGACACACTTCCCAGCCCCCACCCCGAGTTTACATTCTACTTCTTACTAAGTCTTTAAAGTCTCTATCATGTGCTAAACAATCACAGCTGCATCTTACCTTCAACACAAGACCTTCAATAACAGCTACATTTTAACTTAAGATACTTTTTTTTTCCTGTCCTACAAACCTATTTTATCTCTGTCCTCTTCAAATGGAACTTGATTGTACCTGAGCATCTGGGTTCAGAAGGTAAGCTTGATAATTTTCTTAGCTCAAGAAAATATTCTCTTGCTTTCTCTCTCACCTGGGTTATCATCTATGTGTCTTAACATCTATCAACCCTCAACTACTTAATTTACCTCTGACCTGTACACAAAGTAGAAAAAAAGTCATACCACAGGCTTCCAGGGTCACCTATTCAACATTAAACCTTCCCTTCTTCAGATCCAGTGACTATGGCTCTCAGGCACCTCTCTCATGCTCTCAAGTCATTGCTATCATGCAGAATTGTTTGATTTATCAGAAAAATTTAAATCTTAGTTTTAAAACACAACATTCATATCTCTAATTTTTTAACTCAGTGTTTCCTCTTTTAAGAAATGGTCTTTAACCCTACCTGTGCTTAACACCCAATGTCTCTAATTTTCCAAATATGTCACCTACCTTCAAACTTTATTTTTCATTCGAGCTAAACCACAGTCAAACATATTCCAACCCTCATCAGTATATTCAATCCATAACCTTAATTTCAAATTCAGAACTATATGGCAACATCATACATTAGTAATCAATTCAGTACTTGGCCCACTTCATTCTTCAGTTAAAGCTCCTGACCCCTGCTAAAAATTATTCACACAACACAGGATTCTTGGTAGTGTTTATGACTACTTTTTTAAAAAAGGAATCAAATTCAACTTGACCTTCTGCCATCCAAGAATAATAAATATATATATATATATATATATGTACATATATATACATATATATGTGCTATATATATGTATAGCACATATATATGTATATATATGTACATATATAGCACATATATATGTATATATATATATGTATAATTCCTAGTAAGATCCTGTAGCCCTTTCTGATATCTACTGGTTTCATAAAGTCCTTATTCTATCACTAACATTAAAAGATCCTAGACATCTGCCCTCCATGTAGCCACTGATTAATTATCAAAGAACAAAGTCAGATTCAAATTACATGGTTTTGTTATCTAATGTTTACAGATATTCCTGCATTGTAATGTCTTGTGCTCTTCCATACTTCTACACAAAATCTCCCTCCCAGTTGGACATAATATAGTTTTCTAGAAAATTTATAGCAAGCTATATATCTTGGGTAAGGAAGAATGAGGGGAGGGAAACCCAGGAAATCTAAGAAATGTATTTAAATTTATATCTATGAGATTCTGAATCTTCCCATTGTTTAAATGATGTGCTTATATATCTGAGATACAGTAAATATAAGCTTAAAGTTGGATAAAACATACCAGAGCGACATTTGCGGAACCCCTTAAAACAAGTTCTATCCATCACTGGCCTAGGAACCACTCTGTGGGCCAGGGGCCCCTGCACTGGTTTGTTAAGCTCCTTGTTTATAGCAATGAAGGCTGTGAAGGAGCTGAGGACTCCAGACTGAAGGCTGATGTTCATCACATCCTCTTTTTCTTCTTTTGAGGCCTCATGGGCTCCCAAATCCTTGATCTGAATCAAGGACTTTGCAGCCAACCGATGAATGGTGAAACTGAAAGAAGATACTCCAGAGAATTAAAGAAAAATAAGCGCAAATCAAAGACTCTTAAAAGCTAGTGATTGATTGCAGTCAGAATGGAACGCAGAGACAAAGAGGTTAAATGAATGAATCCAAAAGAGAAGAGCCAGAGGTCAGGTCCAAAAAGGACTGAGTTTTCAAGGATTGCACAATAAAAGAAAAGGAGAAGAGGGGAGGGGAGGGGAAGGGAGGGGAGCGAATGGAGTGGAGTGGAGTGGAGTAGAGGGCAGGGAGAGCCGAGAAGGTGTGGAGAAGGAGAAGCAAGGCAGAATGAAGTCTTACTTGGCATTTGCCTTGGGTTGTAGGGAAAATGTCACCCTGTTTTCCAGACTCTCGCCCTGGAGGATGTGCTTGAGGCACACTGCTCCTGTGCTCTCCACTTGCTACAAATAAGAGGAAAGCAGGTGCTACCGCTTTTGGTTTATTTATTTATTTTTGTCTAAGCTCCACCCCACACATATGCCTGACTCAATGCAAAAGGGGCTGCTTGCCCCCTCTGCTCTCTCTAGTCTTCTTGCTCACACCCTGTTTTCTTGCCCCTTCCCCTTCTCTTCTCATTTCCCCCTCCTCCACATGCTTATGGCTGTCCTCCACCTCTCTCCACCCCCCGCCCCCCTCTGCCTTTCTCTGTCTCTACTACCCTCTCAGCTCTCTTCCCCATGCCCTGAATGAACTCTATGCTATATTATACTGTTCTCTGTCTGTTCCCTCAAGGGGAAGGGACGCTTCGGCATGGGACCTTGGAGGGACCCCCTTCCCCCATACCTGACTACACATCCATCAAACATATTCCTTCTACTCTTTATCTTTTTATAAACATAACAGACAGCAGGGATGACAAAACAGACACATGACCTGAAAAATGGTGAGAACTAGGGAAGTTTCTCAGATCAACAGTATGCCAGGCTAAGAATTGGGCAGTGCAGGAGCATTTAGCCATGGCATACAGGAGAGGATGTGTGGTTGACTGCCAAGCAAATGCCATATTTTGTAGAAATCTCAAGTGGCCACCAGTGTTAATAAAAGCATTGATATAGTCTCCACTGAGTGAAATAACAAAATGAGTAAGAATAAGGACTCACAGGCATAGTCCCAGTCAGTTGTGCATAGATGATTAACCTCTGACCCCTAAAGATGGCAGGCTGCTCTGGAGAAAGCATTTTAACAGACAGACCAGGAGGCAAATCCCAACTCAGAGAGACGTTATCCACTGCACACTGTAGTGCAGTCTTTAGAGACCCAAGAGCCTGTTGGATGAGAGAAGAAGCAGAATTATACATAAGAATGATAATCATTACTGGCATCCATAGAGTATTTATCAGGACCTAGGACATAACTGATATCAGGTCTAATCACCAGTAAAAAGTGAGAAATACTGTTTTTCTTCTACTTATGTGTATGGTGAGGTTACACTCAAGAGATATACAAGAGTAGATGTGTATGAAGGCAATATTTAAGAAAGAAGACCCTACAAAATAGAAAAGGATCATTAACAACATGGAGAGAGGCTGAGAAATATTCTTAGTGATATCTTTCATTTTTTATGTTCTAATAAAGGAATGAGACTTATGTTTTTGAGTCTATGATATATACACACTTGCTTGTCTTTTGTGACTTTTGCATGGAGAATGGATTTCTACTGGATTTACTCAGAGTACAGTCTTTGGTTCTAGATAAAGCAGCTAAAGCTTTCACTTCCTTTCCCTCTGGTCTTTGAAACAAAAGTCACAATTGCCTTAATTATCTCCTCTCTGGATTTCCAGCAGCCACAGTCAGATGTCAGCCTTCTGATATGAGAACAGAACACAAATAACAAGTAAACCCTTTAAGTGTCTAGACTGACGCATGAAGATAAAATCCTTCAGGAGAATGCCTTTGCAGCAGTGTCCTTGTCCTGTCTCATGCTTAATCTGGACTAAATAGCTCTGGAAACTCAGTCTGTTCTCACCTTGGTCTGCATCCTGTCTTTGCCTGTGATAAACTCTGCAGTGCCCCCTGATACACGGGCGATGTTTTTGATTAAACTGGTGGAGGCTCCTTGTCCAATACCAAATGAGAAACATCTGCAATGGCAAAATGATGAACATTAGAGATGGATTCTCCATAGCAGAATTATCAACTAACATGGGCTAGTCACAAACACATGGAGAAATAAGGTATTTACCTAAATGTCTGTGCAATGCTTTCATTTAGAAATCATACTTTATTTCTATGGGCTGTAATACATACCTTAAATAACTGATATAATTTAATATCATGTGTCTTCTATGAGGAAAGGCTCAGTTTCATTTTGCGAATCAAGAACTAGGGTCTGCAGAATTTGGAATCTCCCATGTTCTATACTCATTACAGGGCAGATGGGGCACCCTCTACTAAGTTTCTAGCTCCAAAATTCCTCTAATACATTATGGAAACATCAAAGTGAAAAGTAAATTCACTGACATTTTGGCAGATACATGTGGGCTGTTGTTAATAAGAGTCATTCTTCCTGAATTGGGCTGTAGAATTCTTCTTTTCAGCATGTAATCTTGAGGACAAAAATTTATACTGTACTTTATTCCTTTTCCATAATCTATAAGTCAGTCACTATTGGTTTTATCATTTTTAATAAGACAGATTAGTGGAGTTTCCAGAAATGTGTTCTGCAGAAGACCCAGAAGTCAAATATATGACTACTTAAGAGATTCTGACATAATAGGACTCAACTAGGTCTAAATGGAACACTGGTCATTTCTAATAAACATTAAAGAAAGGATGTTTTTCTTTTTTTTTATTGATTTAAGTTTTATTGCATTATGATGAGAAAAGATACATAATTTCTGTTTATGTGAATTTGTTAACATTTAAAAACATATTTTAAGTAAATAGAATTACATTATACTCTTCTTTCCCTTTTGTACTCCAACTCCTCCCAGAGACTCCACTCAATACCTGTAATACCTTTTATTTTTTTATTTTGTCATATTCTTTAAAATTTATAAAATATTATAACAATAAAAATGAGTATTATAAAAATTGTTTGATATAAAGCAACAATCAATTGAACAGTCTTCTGTAGATGTTTGTCAACAGCAATACTGAAAATACATGTTTTTCTCAATATAAATTTTAAATAATTCCAAACATATAAAATAATACATAACTGCTAGGTTTTTTTTTTAATGAAAATGAATAGATAAAGTCTTTTTGTTTGTTTTGTTTTTAGTAGAGCTTAAAATTTTGGCTCTTACTATGGTACAAGCCCAAGATAAGGACAATTTTTAGACATTGGAGTTCATTGTAATAAGGCTGTACTTCAATGACCCTCACATCATCAAAGGATTTCGATTTTACCTGTATAGTAGTTAAGCTAAGAGTTGACAGCTCTGTTGTGCCAAGGAGTGAACTGTAGGCACGATTTTTGGATACAGACTTCCTACTATAATCAAAGCTATGTGACTTGAGTGATTGTCTTCATTCTCAGCCCAAAGAGAACAGGTTACATTCATTTAAGAAATGATTTGTGTATTAAGATGGTCTATCTGTGAAGTCATTCACTAACTATTTCAATGAGTAATGGTTCTGTTTGGAGAGTGGCACAGACATTAGGTGAGGTAAAAAATCTGGTTCATTGGCTGTGATGATTTTGAAAAGCAATCATCTCAGAGAAAGAGTAACTTATAAAGTCCTCTTCTTCAAACTTGATAAAATAGTTATAGACATTAAGCAAATCATTCAGCCTCACTCTCTGTTGTTTTCTTACAAGCCACCTCATAAGTTAATTGTCTACTTTTCTTTTGGCTGTATAAGTAATTTTGAAATATGCAACCTGTTCTGAAAACCATAATATAGTGTAAAAACATCAAATAATCAATCCTACTAAAAGAGAGACTGAGATAAGAGAAGCATGATTTCAAGACCATTATGTGGTATCTAGCAAGATACCTGCTTGTATGTCAGGTACAAACAAGCAGAAAGTATATATGGATTGTAAAATTTTAGACCTATTTCTCCAATTACCAAATTAGAGAGACCACTGGATGATAGCCAATAAATTTCTAATTCCTCCTACTTTTGAATTTCAACCAATAAGGATATGTTGGTAATATTAATTTTCATATTAAGAGATATTAAGAAAAAGCAATTGTTACTTCCTGTTATTTTTGTTGTAGAAGTAGAATTATGTTTGTATGGGTTTGTAGAAAGATTCTTTCTTGTTTCTTCTCTGGTGTAGTTTTGCTCCTTATGTTGGAGTTTTCCATCTATCATTCTTTGTAAGGCTGGATTTATGGAAAGATATTGTGTAAATTTGGTTTTGTCATGGAACATCTTGTTTTCTCCATCTATGGTAATTGAGAGTTTTTCTGGGTATAGTAGCCTGTGCTGGCATTTGTGTTCTCTTCGGGTCTATATGACATCAGTCCAAGATCTTCTGTCTTTTATAGTCTCTGGTGAGAAGTCTGGTATAATTCTGAGAGGCCTGCCTTTACATGTTACATGATCTTTTTCTCTTACTGCTTTTAAAATTATTTCTTTGTTTAGTGCATTTGCTGCTTTGATTATTATGTGACAGGAGGAATTTATTTTCTGGTCCAGTTTATTTGGAGTTCTATAGGCTTATTGTATGTTCATGGGCATCTCTTTCTTTAGGTTAGTGAAGTTTCCTTTTATAATTTTGTTGAGGATATTTACTGGCACTTTAAGTTGGGAGTCTTCACTCTCTTCTCTACATATTATCTTTAGGTTTGGTCTTCTCATTGTGTCCTGGATTTCCTGGAGGTTTTGAGTTAGGACCTTTTTGCTTTTTGTATTTTCTTTGGCTGTTGTGTTAATGTTTTCTAGGGTATCTTCTGCCCCTGAGAGTCTCTCTTCTATCTCTTGTATTCTGTTGGTGATGCTTGCATCTATATGACTCCTGATCTCTTTCCTAGGATTTTTAACTCCAGGGTTGTCTCCCTTTGTGATTTCTTTATTGTTTATATTTCCATTTTTAGATCCTGGATAGTTTTGCTCATTTCCTTCACCTGTTTGATTTGTGTTTTCCTTTAGTTCTTTAAGAAATTTTTGTGTTTCCTCTTTAAGGGCTTCTAGGTGTTTACCTGTGTTCTCCTGTATTTCTTTGAGGGAGTTATTTATATCCTTCTTAAAGTCCTGTATAATTATCATAAGATGGGATTTTTATATCTAAATCTTGCTTTTCCAGTGTGATGGTGTGTCCAGGACCTGCTATGGTGGGAGAATTGGGTTTTGATGATGCCAAGTAACTTTGGTTTCTGTTGCTTATTTTCTTAAGCTTGCCTCCTGGCATCTGGTTATCTCTAGTGCTACCCGCCCTGGCTAAATCTGACTGGGGCCTGTCCTTGCTGTGATCCTAGTTGTGTCAGAACTCCTCAGAGCCGAGCTTTCTCAGTGATCCTGTGATCTTGGGCCCGTTAGAGCACCTGGGAGTAGATCTTCCTCTGGGTGTTGTGGGACTGACTGCAAAATTTGTGCCCAAGGTTGGCTTAGGGTACAAGCCCTGAGAGACCAGAGGCAACCCATGCCACTGGGCTGGTGGAGTTGCTGTGTGCCTGGTCCCACTCGTCCCAGTTACTCCCGGTATTGGGATAGATGTTTTGTCTTCCTCTCCTCTGATCCTATTGACATTTTTCATAAAATAAGAAAAGGGCAGTGTCTTGAGCTCATTGTTAGAGGCACGTATGCATGGATGCATAAACCTCACATATAATTTAAACTTCACAGGATTATTTCCCATTAATGAATATTGCAAATCCAAAGCCATATGGACCAACTGAATCTGTAATATTTGACAGAGATTGTTCATCAGGATTTAGATGAGTTTATTCAAAAGTATCAAGTGAACTAAAATGTATTATCAATAGTCATCATTCCACACAAAACAATAAAGGGGAAAATCCCCACCGACCTGAACAAAGAATTAAATTCATCTAATGAAATTCAACTACTATACATTGTTCAAATGTACACACTCCAGGAGAATGAACAGCATGTAAGTGTATACATCCCCCTCATACACACACATACTCTCTTTCTCTCTCTTTCCCCCCTTTCTCTCTCTCTCTCTCTCTCTCTCACACACACACACACACACACACACACACACACATACACACACACACACACACACATATACACACACACACACACCAACAAATAAGACAGAGAGCTTTTCTATACAAAATAAGAATAAATTTTCAGTAAAGAAAGTTGTAGAGTGGAAGGAAGTTCTCAGAAGTGGAAATAAGATGTGAAATGGTGGATATGAAAGCAATCAGTATGCTATATTTATAAGATATGGTCAAATCATAAATTTAGTTATTAAAAAAGCATACAACTCAGTAAGGGCAAAACAGACAAAAATCCTTACAGCAATCATTATACTCAATAGCATAATTTATAATGTGAGGTATAAAATAGTGATGACTAATATGATCAAAAAGTCTAGTTTGATACTTTCTGTGTGTTTGTCTTCCTGGAAATTGAGGAATGAAGAGATAGGAGAGTATAAGAACTTAGATGATAGATGAAAGGAAAATGAGATAAATTTTTATAAATAAAAAATTAAAAATAAGGAAGCATGATGGAACACACCTATATAATCTTGAGATTTGAGGATCTCAGAGAAGAGGCCCAAATGATTTTGGCTCTAGGCCTCATAGAGAAGACCTATGTCTAGCAAACAACAGCACCTGGGACTGTTGGCGCATGTTTGGAATCACCACTGGTTGGGGGAAGGGGTGCTACATGTAGGGATGAATTTAACTTCAATACCAGTCCTGGCTGCACAGTAAAACTGAGACCAGCCTGGATTCGAAGGAAGGAAGGATGAAAGGAAGAAAGGAAGGAAGGGTAAAAGGAAGGAAGGAAGGAAGGGAGAGAAGAAAGAAGGAAGGAGCAAAGGGAGGGAGGTAAAGAAGGATGGAGGTAGCGAAGGAGGGATAGAAGGAGAGAGGAAGGGAAAGAAGTGGAATGAGGGAAGGAGGGAATGAAGGAAGGAAGGAAATCTTGAACATGAGCCATTAGATGCTCTAGTGCACTGGAAATCAAGTATTATCAGAGATGATCAATTTGCATGGCATATCCCAAGAACATATTTGTATCAAGGGGCCAGTGGAAAAGAACGAAGGCTCAGAAACAAACTGCACATGTGCATATGATCACTGTGTCAATCAAACACTGATTTTCAGTGAGGAAATGAATGATCCAAGATCTACCAAATATCTGTGGGCAAACTGAACTTAAAGTATATTTTAGACACTCTAAAAGAAACTGTGCATGTTGCGAAATAACCCCAGATTCTTAGGACCCTAAACTAGGAAAATTGAAAGTTTCACCCTGTTTGGTCTATAGATTGTTCAAGGTGAGCTAAGATGACTCAATTAGATGCTATCTCAAAATAAAACCTGAATAGAGGCCTGGGCTAGACCTTAGTACTGGGGATTGAAGAAAGTGAAATAAAATTGGTTGTGCTGCCTTTCGTAACTTAATACTGAAAGGGAGATAGTCTAATGTCTGGAAAAGGCTTCTACCTGAAACCATGTGTTACTAAACAAACATTCAACGCCAGAAAGGTTATAACTGCTTATGAAGTGTCCGCCATGAAAATTAAAAAAAAAAAAAAAAGCCATTAGTCTTGTCATTGCACATGGTTGCCTACAAAAGAGAGATGATAAGACTATAAGGCTGATGCAACTACCCACTTTGGTTGTATGATATAGAGAAATCAAGAGATGCTATAAAGGCTGCTGATAGAGAAAAATGCATCAATGATCTTAACCAACTGTAAGCCCTACAAACTATAATGCCATCTGTTCAGAAGGATATCCTCACTGAAGCAACAGCTGCATGGCTATGATGGTAGTAACATCCTAAGATTCATAGAAATAGAACAGGAGATTTATAGCCTTCAGTTGTGTACCCACAAGTAAGCCCAACATGATTCAAAGGATAGTCCCAGTACAATGTTCATACAGATGTCACTGATTAAACAAATTGGGTAGCCCTATAAAGTAAAAGAATATAAAATGTGGAAAGGAGCTGGCAGGGAAGAGAGGACTAATGCAGATGGGAGGGTGATAGGAAAAGGTCAGAGGACATAGTCAGCAGAACATATTATGAACTTACGTGACTTTGTCAAAGAATCAATATAGAGAACAAAAGTGCTCTGTACAGTTTGAATAGAGAAAAACTTCAACAGGCCAAGTAGAAAGAGAGTAATTTCAAAGAGAATCTTGAGAAAATAGAAATTGAAATGTCAAGTGTTTGACTCAGGGATGTAGCACATGGCTGCAATCCCAGCACTCTAGAGGCAGAAGCAGGCCGACTGACACCCATTGAAAACAGCCTGGTTGGCTTCCTCTTCCTGTAAGCGGCCAGAGGTAACCTGTGAAGATGCTTCGCTACTCCCTTGACCCGGAAAACCCCACAAAATCATGCAAATCAAGAGGTTCAAACCTCCGTGTTCACTTTAAGAACACCCGGGAAACTGTCCAGGCCATCAAGGGCATGCATATCTGCAAAGCCACCAAGTATCTGAAGGATGTCACTTTGAAGAAGCAATGTGTGCCATTCCGGCGGTATAATGGTGGAGTCGGTAGGTGCGCCCAGGCCAAACAGTGGGGCTGGACACAGGGACGGTGGCCAAAAAAGAGTGCTGAGTTTTTGCTGCACATGCTTAAAAATGTAGACAGTAATGCTGAACTTAAGGGTTTAGACGTAGATTCTCTAGTCATTGAACACATCCAGGTGAACAAGGCACCTAAGATGCGCCGACGAACCTACAGAGCTCATGGCCCGATCAACCTATACATGAGCTCCCCCTGCCACATTGAGATGATCCTCACTGAGAAGGAGCAGATTGTTCCAAAGCCAGAAGAGGAGGTAGCACAGAAGAAACTGAAGAAACAAAAACTCATGGCACGGGAATAAATTCAGCATAAAATAAATGCAGATAAACTAAAAAAAAAAAAAGAAAAAAGAAAAAAAAGAAAAAAAAGAAAACAGCCTGGTCTAGTCAGAGATTTCCATACTAGTCAGGACTACATAAGGAAGCCTATCTTAAAATACAAAAAACGAAGAAAAAAATTTTTTGTGAAATGTAAGCTACTGAGTAAGGTTACATTTATATAGTGAGTATATACTTATCAAT
Organism: Mastomys coucha; assembly: GCF_008632895.1. Lineage (NCBI taxonomy): Eukaryota > Metazoa > Chordata > Mammalia > Rodentia > Muridae > Mastomys > Mastomys coucha. The sequence continues at coordinate 32,751,723 of NW_022196906.1, read as the reverse complement.
ATATTCATATACAAAACCTAAAATGAAGTACAACTCGGAAAAAAACAGAAAATCTACTAGAGAAAACAATAATACTGGCAAAGAGATTTTAAGGCACACCAAAAGAGGCTACTGCAATGGCTGGTAAACATTAATAAGTGTATGAGGTAGAAATACCAAAAACATAAAACTTTAAAGCATGAAACAATATTGTGCCACACCCAAAATTGGGTAAGACCAAAGAACATAAATGATAATTTTGTAAGGAAAGGAAGCTTTGAGAAATCACTTGTAAAGTTGATGTGAATTATAGAGCTTGTGAAACTGTTTGCCATTACACCGAAATTGGACAACTCTGGCTTCTTGAAGAATGGTACATGTGGGTTATTATGTTCCTCCAACTGTGCTGTGCTTTCTGTAGAGTTGGACTCCAGCACACCTTGCGAATACATAGTAACATCTGCCTTTAGCTTACTTAGGCCCCCCTCAATATAAATTAAATCTCCAGTGGATTGCTTGTGATGTGTAATTACAATGTTCAAAGACAGTCATCATGAGCATCAATATAAAATATAGTGAGCTACTTCATGGAAAAACCAACATACATGCAACACTTGATTATGACTACATGCAACAAACTTGTGAAACTAAAAAATAAGAATGATGTATGTATGCAGAAAGAGACACATACCGAGAATCTCAGTATGACAGTAAAACAAGGAAACTTTCTCAAAGTCTAGAAGAACTATACTTCAGCTAGGTGTAAAATAGTGAGTGGTGGAGTGAGAGAACAGAGACTGATAACCATCTAGGCCTAGACCTGTGGTAGACACTCAGGGTGTCCACCCGGACAGCTCATCTGGCTACCATCAAATATTCGATTAACTCTTGATTTTAACACATCAATCCCTTAATGATGAAAACATGATTCAATGATTCATTCAGAGCTATAGAAAAATAAGGAACAGTAACATTGTGGTATGAACATTAAGTGGAAAAGTATTTTTAAATGTTATAGAGAATTTCAAGTAGTTAACTGAAAAATCCTTTAGTTAGTAAGTTCCCCTGATAGCATGTGGGCCAAGTCATATGTGTTGCCACTTGGGATCCAATCAGCACAGAAGGAATCATACTCTCCTCATACCTGTGTTTCTTGCTGTTTAACTTAACTTCTCTAATGACACTGTATGTGTCACTCACTTCTCCGTCTGTGAAGACAAAGAGCTGGAATAGAAAGGATACATCCATTAAGCCTCTGTTGAGTTCATGAGAAGATAGCAGCAATGGTCATCATGGACCACAACCTCTCCTAGTCTTTAAAGTTTCTTCACACAGAGGCAGGGACACTAGTGCTCCACTGTCACTTACTTCCTGCTATCAGTACCCTTACTCCCGAGAGACACTTCAGACCCCTGTGAAGTTTCACATCCTCCCTCTGCTGCTTTGTCTGAAGCTTTGTGGTACCAACTGCCTACCACATGGAATAATGCAAGAATGCTGTCTCTGATCTTCTTTTCTCTTTGTTGTATAGTAGATAACTTTACACAGTGTTACTCAATTCTATCGGGAAGAACTACTCAGAAGAACTACTGTATTATTGAAGAATTTCTCTATAATTTTAGCCTGGTTTTTTTTTTCCCTTTAAAGTTTTTTCTCTTTAAAATTATGCATGGCTTTTTTTTTTTTTAATTTTGGCTCTGCCTATGTTTCCACAGTGCTCACCTGTAGGGGATGTCCAGGAATGGAGGATGCCTTGTAAATGTTGCAGAGGGGTGTCAAGATTTCAGTGCCCCCTAAATCAGCATCTAAAGCCTTCACTCTTTTCACTGCGTCCTCCATTGTATCCTGAGTGTACTTCACACTCTCCCTTAGAGAAACAAGAACAGTCACATGGCAGATGCACACACTGCACAATGTTACTCCTGACAACCCCAATGTTCAGGTCAACTCTAAATTAGTCTTTTTAAGTCCAGATCCACTGTTAAAGCACATTCTTTCAGAGACTACTGTCTTCCAAAAAACTTACGGAAAGAATTTTTCATAGGAAGATCCAAATCCATAGATATTAAAATAACAACCCATAGGCAAACTCTTCAGCAACAGCAACAGAGTTTCCTGAAGGTGAGAAAAGTTAGTGACATAGAGGGAAAGAGGACTCTACCTGTTAGCATTTCTTCTAAGCTCTGCCCAACAGTTTCCTCTCTGGAGCTCTCTGATCCCTCTCTCTCTTTCTCTCTGGCTTCACTCAAGCCATTCTCTCTCTCCCCCTCCCCCCTTGTATCATGTCTTTCAGGCTGACCTCTTCTTTTTCTCCTCTTCTCTGTCCCACCCCTGTTCTTTTCTGTCCCCTTTGTTTCTCTACCCATACTCCCGTCTCAATCCCCTTCTCATGCCCCAGAAAAAAATTCATTTTATACTAGATGCAACATATGACTGGTATTAGCATGAGCTCACTAAGTCATGCCCTCCTGCCACTTCATACTTTATTTTACAAAGCATATCGCTACCCAACATAGAGATCCCAGTCTAGTTCCTAAAGATAAGGAGTGTCACCATTTTACATTTCCTTGTATTTCAATGCTGAGAACATACTGGCTGTACTTGTTGTGGCTCAGATATAGAACCAACTTACAGCTACAAATGGCCCCACTCCTACCCTAGCAAATCCTCCTCACATGACACTGCTGAATAGTGAAGGATCTGGCTTACCTTGGCAGCCTCTATGCGTAGCTGAGAATTCTTCTCTGTGCTCATGGGGGATTTCATACTTCCTGAGCGGTCCATGAGAAACACAAATTCTCCACAGACCTTTGAGGTTTCCACTTCTGGGATATCTGGGTAGAAGCTCACCATTGCAGAAGGAGCTCCCATCAAACTGTCTGTACAGAAAGGAGAAGAACCCTATAAGGTACAAGGAATCTGGGTGTTCTAAAGTTCCTCAAGGATCAATTACCAACTCAATAGAGAACTCAGAAAAAAATCCAACGGAACTCTGTGTTTGTTCTCCATGTGCTTTTCACACAGGACTAAGTGTGAGCTGTCAGAATAAAAATGAAAGGAGCAGAATAGAGGGGAGAGGAAGGAAAACAGGGTAGGAATTAACAGTCAAACAGCACAGCTATATAAGTGTGTGCAAAATCTGGACATCATAACACTTTAGAGCACTTTAGCTTACCAGCTTCCAGCATGAGCTCAAAGATACAGTCATGATTCTGAATAGAGGTAAATCTCATCAAATCTTATTCATGAAAATGGTATCACGTGGGTCAGTGGAATTAAGTCTTCCTTTGGACTATTGGGGCAAAAGTATGCTCATATGCATAATGTTTAAAATGATAAATTCCAAAGGCAGGCTACTCAGAAATATTGTTCTAGAAAACTAGAGGAAAATGTTATAAATATGAACAGAGTCCATATCTTTAGATATATACTTATGTAATTGAAGCATTGTTTTAATATGTAAAGTAGATTTCTTCCTATCCTAGGAGGCAGGTGGTTACCATGACACTATTACTCTTTTGAGAAGCCAGAAGGATATCCATGAGATATACTATCTGTCCACATTGGTGAGAAGCTAGTCATATAGTCAGCCTCCCATGTATGGTGTTTATAAGTTCTTTCAAAATAATTCAAATGATTTCACTTTCATAAGTCAGAACTTCCTTCTTTATAAATGAGCACCTCTGCTTTTTAGCCTCAATTTCCTCTTCTAAAGTATCCTATTACAGGGTTATTGTAAGGTCAAGTCATACAATATGCTTAAGAAATTGAAGGTAGGCTTAACTCATACTGAGCAGTTAATTATAATTTTATACATTATGCTTTCAATTTTGTGCAATTATGTTAAGTTTAATATTCCACTTAGTTTATTAGTGCTATGCATCATGTTGATGTAATGTTAGAGGGTTTTAGTGAGCTAAGCTATCTGTTAAGCTTCCCTTTGCTTCTGAAGGATATGACAACAGGCAGACATTGGCAAAATATGTGCACTAGGAATCAAGAATATAGGAATCGTAGATGGAAGAAATTATCAATCCTCAGATATGACCAACGAGATCCTTCAGTAGTCTGTACAAACTGGTCACAGAAAAGAGATGAGAAAATCTTTATAGAACTAAGTAGGTGTCCCAGAAAGAAGATGTGACCTCAGTTAGTACATACTGAGATCCAGGATTGTGAGGTTCCATAGGGAGAACTGAAATGATCCTGAGTGAAGACAAAATATGAACTTGAATATTTCATGAGATTCCAAAAAAGAGATCAAGAAATCAACAAGACACATGAAGACATAGAGCTACAGAGAAGATGATGCAGTTATATGAAATACAGGAAAGCTGGGATTCCCCTAAATGGCCTCAGAGATGAGTGGCTAAATAGTGAGGGAAGAACAGAAAGCCCCCACTTCTGGTACAGTGTGAAATCACCTTTGCCAAATATTGATAATGTGAGGTCAGTGAGGGGTTGGGTGTGGAAACTCAGCTTCATGGAAAAGTCCTCACAGTTCTTAATGTCACAACCTAAGAAGGCAAGCCCAGATGTCACGCTGTAAAAATCATTGGCACCAAGGAACTCCCATGAATCGATATTGAAAATGAATACGTTTCAGTATCCTTGTTGTGATGTGTATGATCCCTGCAAGCCGGTGTAGAACGGGAGAGAAAAAAGAGAGCACAGCAACGAAGTGTGTGGTGCTGCCCTGTTTACAAGTTAAGTGACCCATAAGGAAACGTTTCAAATCACAACTAAACATACATAAGACTCAAAACTCACTGGGAAGCTCAGCACAGTGGGAAAAAAATCAAGTGAGCTACAAAGAACAAGTCTGAGTGATGGTGTCAAAACTTAATTTCTTCAGAACAAATAAGAACTAAAAATAACTCTACGTTAAATTGGACAATTCCTTCTAGTTATAAAACAGAAAAGGGAAAGAGAAAGAAAGACGGAAAGAAAAAAAGAAAGAAAGGAAGGAAGGAAGAGAGGGAGGAAGGAAGGAAGGAGGGAAGGAAGGAAGGAAGGAAGGAAGGAAGGAAGGGTGAGCAGCAGGACAGCATGCAGGCATGACAAATTAATCAAAAAAAAACCACATTTAGCTAAAGTGAGATTATTATTCATTAAGAAAAAATTAGAACTTGCATATTGCCTAGATTATAGTATTATTATTTTCCTACTCCAATGGTTATTTTATAGTACTAAGAAAAATCATGACTACTTTTTCATTCCCATTATTTAGAATTCTTCTATCTAAAATCTTACAATTTGAAAGTTACATTATTTTAATAACGATATTATAACTTCTCATGTAACTGATAATACAGATTGTAACTCTTTTACATTTTAATTATTTAATAATACTGGATAATATTATAAGTTGATATCATCTTCACATTGAATAAATATTTTAATTTATTTCAAAGGAAATAAATTGCCAAAGTGAGAATTTAATTTTCTATTTGTAACTCAAATACTTTCAAAAAAGTTGAAGCACATTAATTGGCTTCTACATTATGTGACAATGTAAAACTCAGCACACCATGTGAAGCATGAGGCTTTATCAGACTTGGACATCACTGATGCTATGAAAGGAGAAGTGGTCACAGGATTATTTTTTTATTTGTCCTTTTTGTAAAGAACAGTCATTGTCACATGTTGATAAGTGGGCTGAATAATTTCTTGTGAATTATTTGGTGATATTTTTTTCCTCTAGTTATTCAAGGGACATAATTACCTGATTACCTATTTAGTGCACTCATATTTCTATGTGGAAGTAAAAAGTCAACATTTCAATGGCCATATACTAATTTTGGATAGAGGATAGAAAATCAAAAATAAATGGAAGTTACATTCAAGAAAGGAATCATAGTAGGAGATGGAAAATACCTGGCTTCATGTCCAGCATTCCCATCTCCACAGCTACAGTGGGGCTATGCACTTCACTGTAGTAAATGAGGAGTTCCACATCTCGGTCAAACTTGTGCCCTTCAGTCAAGGAAACCTGAGTAGGGGATCAGCAGAGGAGCCATGTTAATATTCCCACTGACAGCTTCCTTAAATAACCTCAGAGTTCAGGACTGAAGGTTTCTTCCATCAGCAGCACAATCAAAGCACAGGAAAGACTGAATGAGAAAGAGGCTATGTGTTATGCAGAACAGGGATGGTAAATTTTTTGCCTATCCAAGCATAGTCAAAACAACAACAACAAAAAACAAAACAAAAGAAAAAAACAAAAACAAAAAAAAGGCGATGTCTGAAGTTAAAGTGAGAACCAGGTCAACAATAGTATTGTCTTACTATTCACCTGAGCAGAAGTCTTGTCATCTGTAAGGTACTGAATAGGGCTCAAGGAGCAGTTGGACTGGACCCTTTCAATACCATGCTGGGAAGTGATGGTGGCAGTCATGTTGAGTGTGTAAGGCAGGTCCTCCAAAGGGACTATGGGTTTCTGTATGTTCAAGCAACTGCTCGCTGACTGTTCTACAAAAAAGTACACTAATGTTCCCTTTCATATCAACAATTTCCAACACACAATCAAAATTTTGTGTATATTCCCAGTCATACCACCACCCATTTGTCAAAGCCAGAAATTACTTACCAGAGAGCTGATATCTTGGATTCAAGATTGCTGGGAGCAGGTAGCGCAAGGCCCCATCTGTTTCCAAGGGCAGTTCCTGCACATACCTTAGGGTAACTGCAACCTTAGCTCCAGGCTGCAAGTTCCCCACATTGCAAGAAAAGACATCCCTGGAATAGTCATCCTCTTCTAATAAGTATGCTTGGTGGCCTTGGGAGAGGGCATCCTCGTACTCGCTATGAGCCTAGAGCAAGGGCAGGGTGCATTCAAATAAAATCAAAAGTAATCAGAATTATACAAATTGTTCAAAAAGTATGTCATAGTTCCTGTGAACTTTACAATTCATGTGGCATCTTCTACTTCAGTGCCTCTGCCTTAATGATTTCAGGCACATAGTAATTAAAAAGACATGAATAAAGGAACAGGCAACATCAACACTTATGAATTGTTTACAAAGATAAAGAAACATGCAAAGAAAGAAGAGAAAAGATAATATACTCGTCCCTCAGACCTTCATCTTATCCCGCAACTCTGCCACAATTTTCTTCCCATCCACCAAGGCTTCAAAGCTGTAGACAGCAGAGTCTTCATCCATAGGAAACACAAAGGTTGCCTCTAATGGGACTTTCTCTTCATTCTCATAATTTAAGGTTGCATCCACAGCAGCCACAAAGTCATTGATGGACAATGTTACTGAGATGCTCTTCAGTGGTACTGGGGAAGAGATCAAGGTTTAGGATATCAACAAGCTTCTCTAGAGTGACAGCCATAGATGAGCAGCTGTTCTGGGTACACAGCTCTCATGACGATTGCAAACCAGGCTTACCTGTCTCTTTGTTGCTCGTGATCAGGCCACAGTGATGCTCCATGGTGACTGCACGTTTCTGTGTAAATGACAAACTGTTAAGAGGTCCAGATTAGGAGTTACACCATCAATACCAGTAGTTTACGAGCTTTTCTCTTGCAGAAACAGCTTCTAATTTTTAGTGTAGCAAGAAGCAATTAGATGGTGAAAACGGGGAGAGGTGCTACAGCTTCAATACCTCTTTTCAGACCTTTGCCTGCATACCTGTATGATTTAAATGACATCTTGTATTATACTCCTCTTAATTACTTTTCTATAGGACTTAGTATTGAAACTCACTGTTCTTGATATTTAATTTCAAGATATTGTCCTGTGATCACTGCTGGTCCAATGCAGAAAAGAAATGAGACTGATATTTTCTAGTTCCATCCATTTGCCTAGGAATTTCATGAAGTCATTGGTTTTGATAGCTGAGGAATACTCCATTGTGCAAATGTACCACATTGTCTGTATCCATTCCTAAGTTGAAGGACATCTAGGTTCTTTCCAGCTTCTGGCTATTACAAATAAGTCTACTATGAACATAGTGGAGCATGTGTCATTGTTATATGTTGGAGCATCTTTTGGGTATAGGCCCAGGAGTGGTATAGCTGGGTTCTCAAGTAGTACTATGTCTAATTTTCTGAGGAACCCACAGACTGATTTCCAGAGTGGTTATACCAGCTTGTCATCCCACCAGCAATGAAAGAGTGTTTCGCTTTCTCCATAACCTCTCCAGCATTTGCTGTCACCTTAGTTTTTTATCTTAGCCATTCTAACTGGTGTGTGGTAGAATCTCAGGGTTGTTTTGATTTGCATTTCCCTGATGGCTAAAGATGTTGAATGGGAGGAGAGGCCCTTAGTCCTGTGAAGGCTTGATGATCCAGTATAGAGGAATGCCAGAGCGGGGAGACAGAAATGGGTGGTGGGGGGAGCACCCTCATAAAAGCAGGGGGAGGGGGGATGGGATAGGGAGTATCTGAAGGGGAAACCATGAAAAGGGATAGATAACATTTGAAATGTAAATAAATAAAATATACAATAAAAATTTTAAAGAAAAGAAATAAGAGACTGCAGAGTGCACAGCTCTAAACAATCATCTATATCATCTTGTCTGCATTCCCACACAAGAATAACTATCACTGCAAATTATACTCTGAGAATACAGGGAAGTTTCAGAAAGTTTCTGAGAGGCAGGGACCAGGGAAGTCTGCTTTTTGCCCATTGTATTCATGATCTTAGAACAGAGGTTCTTACCTACATAAGACATACCTGAAGACATGCCTGGTCAAACCGATCAATATTTAGCACAGATCAGGGATGGGACCATACAGTCCAACTCTTACTTGAGGACTTTTGCAGTTGATAGCTACTTGGAATGGGAGAAAATTTTTCTTCAGAGCCTTTTGCCCTTTGTACAATTGCACTTACTCCAATTCATGATCCCATACCTATTCACATAGAGGTACTATTGGACTCAATAAGTTAAAAAAATAGAAGGATTTGCAGTGGGAGAGGGAGCTGTTATGGGTAAGGAGGAGCTGGAAGGTGAGGATGGGGCAGGTATGGGGATATAATCAAAATACATTTCACACATCTATATAATTTTCAAAGGATAAATTAAAAATATTATATATTAGAAAGATATTTTCAAGTATAAAGAGGCTATAGGTACAATATTTTTCTTTCTTTTCAAACAGAAAATTCCTAATTTTCAATTAAGAATTGAGAATATTCTTAAGAATTATTAAGAATTAAGAATATTTATTTATTTTTTTAAAAGATTCATTTATTATTATACATATGTACACTGTACTTGTCTTCAGATGCAACAGAAGAGGGCATCAAATCTCATTACGGGTGGTTGTGAGCCACCATGTGGTTGCTGGGATATGAACTCACGACCTTTGGAAGAGTAGTCAATGCTCTTACCCGCTGAACCGTCTCGCCAGCCCAGACTTTCCTAATTTTATATCCTGAATTGATTATGATATTATATAAATCTTGGGTATGATATGATGAGAGTGCCAGGTTATGATTTATGTGATTATTTTGTCCACAGATGGTAGAGACCGATCCCAATGATGGCCTGTGATGACACTGAGAGCTGTTGTGGGGTTTTCTAAACCTGACCATGTGGCCCATTGTAACCCTATGTGACCTCAGTGCCTAATACCCACAAGGGAGTTTTCATTGGAAATACATCATGAGGAGCTGAAATGGCATACCATGCTTGTCCAGAAGCACAGTGAAGAATCCAAGTACCCTAGAAGTCTAGTATTCGCTTTTAGATACAGGCTGGAAAACCCCCTTGAAAGATCAGCTTTCCATCCCTGAGCAATCCTAATCTAAGGTTCTGAAGGTTTTGTACAGGACCTTGAAGTTGCTCAAGACATCCCAGCAACAAGTTCATTTTTACCACTCACAGTTCCAGAAAAGATTTGGCTGGCTTTTTACTAGGCTGAGCTCAGTGAATCTCCATTTTCATCCACATATGGTCTCCTTCCAGGTGACTGCATGGAGTCACCCAAGATAGGACCTGTCCAATCACCCCGTCATCTTTCAGGTAGCCAGAGCAGCCTGGCCAGTGAGACTGGAGCAGGTGCCATCTTCAAGTCTAATGTAGGGTCACACCACACTGAGCTAGGTTGCTGCCTGGTGACAGGGACTGGGCACATGCCTGATGTAGGCCATACTCACCGGCACCACCTGTGTTCTGCCTCTGTTATTTGAGCAGTTGGAAAAGCCTGACAGAATTAGAATGGCTTAGACCAGGCAAGCAATAGAGAGATAGCAGGTTACCAAGAAAGAGGAGGAGGAGTGTGAACAGGAGTATGAACAGGAGTATGAACAGGAGGAGGAGGAGGAGAAAGAGGAGGAGGAGGAGGAGGAGAAGGAGGAGAAGGAGGA
>NW_022196906.1:32711566-32740926 GCF_008632895.1 Mastomys coucha | reverse complement strand
GGGGAGGAGGATCACAAGCATAGGAGCATAGTAGCACACAGGAGCACACAGGAGCACAGGAAAGGACTTTTCCTAGGGGCCTGTGAAGGAGCCTGGAGTATGAGGAAAGAATTTCTACTGATACCAGCTAGAAGCTTAGAGCAGAAGACTCACCTAGGAGCAGCACTGCTGAAGGACAGACTGTGTCTGACAGCAGAGATCTCAGGCTGGCTGTGGCCACTGCAGGAAGCTGAGAGAAGAGAGAGGTATCAATTAACAATGAAATATTCATTTCCTGATTCCAACCTCAGAACAAATTTCCCTCACTGAGTCGTCTCTCCCCTCCCCCTCCTGCCCTCTTTCATAGTCAATCAGCTTGACAAGTGTTAACACACCTTGAGTTAAAGACTGGCTATAGACATGATCAAAGATAGAGCCTTCACCGGATGCAGCTACAGAGCTAACTGTCAGTCGGGTCAGTGAGCAGCTTAACTACAGGCAGTCCGGGGTGAGTCAGCTGGCCACACCCTGTTGTTTACAGCTGCAGGGAGAAGGGGAATCTGTGCTTCAAGTCAAGGCAAGTGCTGTATGGAGTGAAGAGCCTTGAATAAAAGTAGTTATTTAATCCTTAGCCTCTCCATCTAAGACCTACAGCTCGGGATATTTACAGAGGGAACAACTTCCATTTCCCCAGTGTCTATAGAGGAGGGTTTATGGGATGCAATGGATCAAGGTAGGTGGAAAATCAAAGCTGAATCTCCACATGACAAACTAACCTGAAACTGAGAACAAAAACCACAAGTCAAAAACAAACAAAGAAAACTCTTCTTGTAAATTGAAAGAAGAGTGAGAAGAAGGAAGTCAGAGAGAAATGGGGCTGGGGTGTGGAGAGAGTAAGAAGGGGGAGAAGGGAGGGAGAAAATGGTTTGTTTGTTTGTTTTTAATTTTCCAGCAGGAATCAATTGCAGGAGGGAGGCAGGGAGAATATGATCCTGAAATTGAGATCATTTATGTACTGTCAACCTAGAAAAATCTTCTGGAAACACACACCAGGATGAGCTTCTGCCCCACTGTACCCCAAGCCCCTTGGTTTCCCACTAAAAGGCGCTTATAAAAAGTACTTTGTGCTGTTAACTAGAATAAAAGGCTCTTACCCTTTAGAGGGATGATAAGATTCTTCTCAGAGAGAACAGAGTAGAGCAATCAGCAACCTCCTGAAGTCTCCGCAGTTATAAAGGAAAGTGAAAGCAACTAAAGCAGAGCTTCCAGGAAGGCCCGCCCCCTTCAAGGGACCAGCTATAAAGTTACAGTTGTAGGAGGAAAGGGATGGACTGAAAACTCTTAATGAAATAGTGAATTTCTGCTTCAGTTTTGATAGAAGGATGAAAGTGTTTTATTTAAAATTTAGAGCAATTGCTCTGAGACTCAGAAAAACTATTAAAGACAGTCAAAGGTAGAGGATTTGCTTTTCAAGGTTGAATGCTGAAAATGTATTATCAAAAAATGATATAAAATGCTGTACACAGCTGGGCGGTGGTGGCACACGCCTTTAATCCCAGCACTTGGGAGGCAGAGGCAGGCGGATTTCTGAGTTCTGAGTTCGAGGACAGCCTGGTCTACAGAGTGAGTTCCAGGACAGCCAGAGCTATACAGAGAAACCCTGTCTCGAAAACAAAACAAAACAAAACAAAACAAACAAACAAACAAAAATGCTGTTCACTATTGTGTTTCAGAACCCGGAACAAACACTTAAAGTGCATATTTAACATGCCAAAGCAGACTTGGCCTCCAAGTTGTCCCAATATCACTCAGTTCTTATCTGGCATACCCCACCTTTAACCCTGAACTTTCTAGCCCACAGGCAGGGCTTTCCCTCCCACAGAGACTCTTTGCTATATTATTTGGACATTTTGGTCTCCCCTTCTCTTTTCTCTGGTTCTCCTCCTCTCTCCTCTCCCTCTCTCCGTTTTCCTTTTCTTTGCACGATTTCTAGCTTTCTCTCTTTCTCTTCACCCTTCTCTCTCTCCTTCCCCAAAGTGACTTTCCTGGCCTCCTCCTTTAGAGGCAGGGAATTTGCCTGCCTGAGAACCGTTTCCCAATAAATCTGCATTTATATGTATTTAAAACTGGCGTGAATTGCATCCTTTCTTTGTCTAAGAAACAATTTATCATATACCTCAGTAACAAGCTTGCTCACTAAGAGCATCCTCTGTTAAATCCAGCTAACAGGAAAATTATTAAGCATTATATTATGTCATTGGATTTGGTCTGTATGTTATACTTAGAGACAGAACACATGTCTGCTAACAAATACTTTTCCTCCTTAACACTTTCTCCTAAAATAAATTTCTGTCTATAAAATGATAATTAAATGCATAACTACTTGAATTGTTTTAAGTTATAATGGTTCAAAATGGGCATGAAGTTCCCACAAGCATATACAAATGTATATTAAAGCATAATGGGAGTACAGATTTCCTACTGTGACTAATGGAATTTTTATATGTCTTTTTACTATGTCTGACTATAAAAGAGAATGATTCTGTGTATGAATAATATCCTGTATTGTTTCTCCTCCCTACTATAAAGATCTCCATTGACTGCAGTATTTGGACAGTAAAGTCAGAGGGCAGAGCTCTTTCTCTAATCTGGTGGATTCAAACACTAGGACTTAAAGTTGGCTGCAGAACAAATGCAACTGTTTGCTTGGAACTCATTGTATGAAGGAGCACATCTGGAAGTGCTTGCTGAAGGGAGCCTCATATGGCTCCCTGAGAAGCTCTGCCAGAGCCTGACAAATATAGAGGCAGCCAATCATTGGACTGATTGGGGTCCCTAATGGAGTGTGACCCTCCTCCAGCTGAGGGCTGGTTCTGTCAGATCCTACCTTGCCACAAATAGCCACGCCTTTCTCTAAACTCCTGAAAATAGCCTCTCTCTAACCTCCTGCTAGTAGCCACGCCTCTCTCCAAGTTCCTGTTACACCAGAAGTCCCGCCTCCAGAGACTGAAGATGAAGCTACTGATTGGGCCAAGAGTTGCTGACAGACATGGGGGAGGGGTTTTGCTCTACCTACCTACCTGCTTGTAACAAGGAGACTTCAATAATGATGGCGGGCTGAAAGCACACCATGTCTCGGTCTCATTTTTTCAACCCCCCTCCCGCATTCTGGTACCCTAATTTTTTCAGGCTCTGACTCCCATTCCAGAAGACCCATTTGTGTGTGTGGCTACAGGCAGCTACAATGGAGGAGTTGGAGAAGGGACTAAAGGAGCCGAGGTTTGCAGTCTTATGGGGGGAGCAAAAGTGTCAACCGCCAGACACCACCCCCCCGCCCCCGGAGATCCCGGGGACTGGACCACCAACCAAAGAAAACACATTGTGTGACCAATGACTCTGGCCACATATGTGGCAGAGGATTTCCTTGTTGGATATCAGTGGGAGGAACAGCACTTGTGCCTGAGGGTGTTCCATGACCCAGTGTAGGAGAATTTGATGGCTGGAAAACAGGACTGGGTGGGGGAGCACCCTCATAGAGGCAGGGGGAGAGAGGGTATGGGATAGGGGATTTCCTAAGGGGATAGATACCTGGAATGTAGAAAACATTTGAAGTGTAAATAAAGAAAATATCCAATAAAAAAATACACAAAATTCTATGGATTTTTACAATTTTTAAGGTGAATGAATTTTATTTACATGTCCATATGTGTTATGTTTGAACTGAAAGAAAGGTTGATTTATTTCTTATATAATATTCAGTGAAGTTAGCAGTAAAGGATATTTATGGAGAAACATGATGTTCATTTTTTTTGGCAATATATCTGGTCATGAATCTATTTGAATGGACCAGAACAGTGCACTGTGTTTCTCAATCATAGAAATTTTCCAAGAAATGCATCAGCAAATTTCTTCACAATGAACTTGCAAAGCCTCAGATGCTGTGCATTACATCCATTACCTTACCACAGCTCTTGATGGAACCAAGAGACACAGAAACACAAAGCAAACAAAGCTAGTGATGGAGTACCATTGCTCATTGTTTTACAGCTTCATTTTTTATAAACAGTGACACAGTCATGCCCACTGGAAAAAGACATGAAACCAGCAGAGCTGTTTAACACAGTCCCAGAAATCTCTAACTTTTTGGATTTGGTCTCCGATGTTGCATTTGGGGGAATTTTTCTCACTATAATTCATTTTATGTCTTTTCCTGAGAAAATTATATCTGAATCTTTGTAGGAAAATCCTACAACTAACTTTATCTGGCCACTATTTGGAAGTCTTCCTTTTTTCTCTGGAGATCATTAAACACAGAAAAGCACATAGCTAGATGAGTCCATTACTCCTGGTATCTTCACGGGGTGTCTGCCTGTGTGCAAACTCAAACAGTATCATTGGTGGAGGGTAAACAGAAACAACTGACAACCTCTTATTGGCCAGGAGCATTGGCTACAGAGTCAAGATCTCCTTTCACTATAGGCTTAAGAGCTCTTTGAAAATACAGTTTAAAGATAGGGGATCTTACTGGATACAAGCCTGGAAGCCTAGAATGTAGTTTGACTTAATAAAATTTTAGGTTTGACTAAAATAAACTTTTCCTATTTTATAGCATAGATGATGAAACATGTAGTGAAGGAAGGTAGGTATTAGTATTTGCTATTCATAGAAGACCAGTTAAGATATTTTCTTCTTCTCTGGAATGCTTTCAAATAGCAAACATTTGCAGTGTAAAAGCATGCTGTCATATAATAAATGTGCTTGCTTTTTAGGAGACACTTTTAGAATCTTTAAATTGGAGTTATAGGGCTTATAGTTAGAATAAAATTTGTTTGTAAATTCTAATTGTATCTGATATTAAAACTTGACATGTAATGCAAAATAAAACAAATAATCTATGCCACTTGCATAATCATTAATCTGTCTTTGTCCTATAAAACTTGTATAAATAAAGAAGCACCTGCTTTCTCCAGTGAGTCAGAGCCACAGAAGCGGTCTTAGTGATAGAGCTGTGAACAGAGCCACAGAAGCGGTCTTAGTGATAGTCAGTCAGAGCTGTGAAATTTCCCCGACCATCCCATGACTCCTTCCCTCCTCAGGGAAAGTCCCTTTCTTTCCCTAGGGAGACCATCCCTCTGGTCAAACAGAAGGAGTAAATGCATGGTATGGTATAGTATATAGTAAACCAATAGCTTAGTCACTCATTGTCAATATCAACAATCATGTACTTTATGCATTTGCATGTGCAGTGCGGTACATGGCTCCCAGTAGAGCAGGCTCTTTGTACCACAATTACTGTGAAAACATAGAACAAGGAACTTTGACAGTATGGTGGCTATGACATCTCAAGGCAGTAGGGATTTTTAGTTCTAAGATAGTATTATGTGACCTCATCATCAATGTCTTCAGCTTGCTGTTGGTGGAAAATATCTTCATGAGGTGTATAATCTTATATCATAAAGACCTTATTCATTATTCCCACAGAGGAATTTCCATGTTATATTGCATTTTTACTTATCTTCTAATATTCCTGTCTGATGTCCATCTCATCCTATTATCCTCTCCTCTATATAAGTCTCTTTCTCAAATTCCTGCAGGCTGAGCAAGACAAAAGGAGAAAGTCTGTAAGTACCATTCCTCCATGGCCTATGTTCTAGTACCTGTATCCAAGTCCCTGCCTTGACTTCTCTAAATGGTAAACTTCAAAGATATAAGGTAAAAGAAGATTTAGTCATGGTGTTTAGCACAGCAATAAAAACCCTAACTATTAAGACAGTCCACAAGCCACCTATACAATACACCCTGATACTATGAAAGTTGGGCTGTCGGAAAAACACTTTCTGGTCACAATTGACTTTATTTCTCCATGTTATTAGATCAAAATACATATTGTCTTGAGCAATAGAGTCTTGCTATCAAGTTCTGGTGGGCAGCCAAAAGTAATGGCAATAGATGCTATATTTAGAGCGAGTTTAAAGTACAGTTTTAAAACACTTTTAAAAAAACCAGGTTACTGCTTTGTAGAACAACCTTGGTTTTTGGCTTCTTATCTAAGAATGATCACTAAATTAAATATCTTGATAATTTACCCTTTTGCTTTCTCACAGTATATTTTTAGCTTTAGCTTCTAAATTTAATTTTAAGATTTACCTTGAACTATTTTTGTGTTTATATGAGAAAGGCTTTCATAATATTTACAAGTAGCTATCTAATTGTCTTTCTATCATTTGCTGAAGAAAATCTATATCCATTGAAATATGAAGAAACTCTTACACCAATCTAAATCTATATAGAAGTAAGTTAATTTCTAGGAGTCTGATTATACTATATTAATCTGTATGCATGTATTAAGGGCAATATTGCATTATTACCAGGTCGAGGTTCAAGTGGAGAAGCGTGAAACTTAAAGCTCATTACTGTTATTTAAGCTTCTTTTGATTATTCTGGACCCCATACATTCTTATGAGGATCTCATGCTCCAGAGGTAAATTATTGGAGAGGAGAGCTTGTATTATGATAAGGATTGAACTGACTTTGAAGCTCAGTTTAATAAGTATTACAAATTTTACAATGTTTAATCTTTTGATTCATAAGCATGAAAGGTTTTATTTATGTAAGTCTTTAATCTCTTTCATTAATACTTAATAATTCTAAGTGTGATTTCTTATATTCTTTAAAAATTATTCATGGATATCTAACCACTTTTCGTAATTTTTAAATGCATTGCATGATTGTTGAGTTTTTCTACTGATCTTCTTGACATTAATATTTGTTAAAATTAGTTTTCTCTGGATTATTTGGAATTTCTAAATACAAGATTATGATGTGCATAAGTTTAAAAAGCTTTTTTACTAGCTTTACAGTTAGATATATTGAATTGCGTTTTTTCTGATTTTTCCTCTAGCACTTCTGCTGCAACGTTGAATACAATTGTAGTGTTTACCTTGTTTTTAATTTATATCAAAAGTTTTCCATTTCTTTACCATCGATTAAAGTAATAGCTGTGCAGTTTGGCAGATGCTGTGGGAGAAAATACTTTGCTTTAGAGGAATTAGGAGTATTATAGATAATGCAAGATAAGTTTAGAAAACTGCCCCCAAATTGTATGTGCTCCTGGGTACTCATGAATAGTGTGAGCATAGAGTATTAGGACAGAAGAATGGAGAAGTTTATTCCAAAACAACAATAAATGTCCAATCAAGTTTATTACTGGTGTTTGGTGTTTTGGGAGTAGAGCTATTAGATTCACTTGTTCAGATGTAGGTAGAAATTCTGGAGATCCTCAGAGTCGATGTACTTTAGATATGTTTTGTAATTCTTCAGATCCTTTTTATGTTTAAGTTTATTTTAGGAATATGGCATTTATGTGTAATTCCTTTTTCTTATTTGTGGGAATAGACATATATTTTTGTCAGTGTCTTTAGTATTTTCTATATTTTATGCACCTGTCTTTTTATTACATGAATTTTAAAATATTTCTAAAAATGTTATCTCCACAATAAGTAATTATATCAAAGATGAACACCTAAAAATATAGCCTCATTTCCTGCTAAGTGTACAGAATTATATTAGAGAATATAGTGACATGAGTGATAATATAGTACTTATTTAACATATTGTAGAATATTCACAACTAAATAATTGTAAACATTTTGTACTTTATTACATATTCGTAAAAAATTTCTTGGTCATGCTTTGATTATGTCAGCCCTCTGCTTTTCTGATATTTATACTTATTTTTCCCATTCTAGATAATGAATGCATTTCTCCAAACTTTATACTGGTAGGTCGATTTTACAGAAGGTAAGTCAGGAGAATATGGTTACAAGCACCTTGTAGTATTTGTGGACCCTTCCTCTGGATGGGTTGAGGCTTTTTCTACCAAGCAGGAAACAGCTACCATGGTAGCCAAGAAGATATTGGAGGAATATTCATTCTGAGTGCCCAAGGTGGATTGGATCAGACAATGGCCCTTCTTTTGTCTCTAAGGTAAGTCAGGGATTGACAGAGAGAGATATTGGGGACTAATTGGAAGCTCCATTGTGCATACCATCCCCAGAGCTCAGGGCAGGTAGAAAGAATGAACAGACCCCTAAAAGAGACGTTAAATAAATTGTCCTTGGAGACTGGCACTGACTGTGTGGTGCTCCCTCTCTGGCCCTATTCCCAGCCTGAACAGCCCCCACCATTTTAACTTGATCCTTTTTGAGATCCTTATGGGGCACCCTCTCCAGCTTTTTTTTTTTTTTTTTTTTTTTTTTTTTTTTTTTTTTTTTTGGTTTTTTGAGACAGGGTTTCTCTGTATAGCCCTGGCTGTCCTGAAACTCACTCTATAGACCAGGATGGCTTTGAACTCAGAAATCCACCTGCCTCTGCCTCCCAAGTGCTGGGATTAAAGGCATGCGCCACCACTGCTCAGCTTGACTCCAGCTTTTGACACCCCCATACACAAAAATGACTTTTCAGCCTGAAAAGGATCTTATGGCTTGATTGCAAGCTTTCCAGATCAGCCACCAGGAATTATGACTTAAACTTAGTGCCCTGTATAATCAGGTATCCCAGAGTTTCCATAGGGGTACAAAGTCTTGGAGATTGGGTATATGTTAAGAGGCATCATGCTGAAAACTTTGAAGCAAAGTGATAAAGCCCATTCCTGTTGTTGTTGACCACCCCGACCGCTGTGAAAGTGGATGGACTAACTCCCTGGGATCACATAACTCACATCAGATCAGCACCTGAGCCTGATGCCAACTGGATAGAAGCCAGATACCAGAGCAAGCCCCCCAAGTTAAAGATTGCCTGCTCTTCTGCAAGGCCAGATAAACCATGAGATGGCTATGGCGTATCTTCCTTCTGGTGCTGAGCTTCAGCACTTCTCACAACCCTACCAAAGTGACTTGGCAAGTACTCATAGCCACTGGGGATGTAGCTTGGTACACTACAGAAAAACACCTACCTTATACCTGATGGCTGGACCTTGTCTTTAATCTCTGTAAGTTAGTGGCCAGCCTTGACTCCTGGGAGATCCTCACCCTGTGTCTCTAGGGTTAGGATTTTACAAATGTGGGGGGGGGCAAGGTATTTGAAAATCTAATCTGTGTTCCACAGGTGGCCTTGGAGGGTGAGACTTAGGGTATGGACACCCTAAGTTGAAGTGTCTTGCAAGAACCCCCCGTATATGTGTGCCATTGTGATGGGAGAGGCAGGCAGCAGGCCCATCAGTAGGAGGAGGGGCAACCACTTTTTCTGTGCTAACTGGGGGTGTAAAACGGTTGGAAGCACATACTGGAGACCATACCGAAGAAGGTTAAGGATTCAATGGCCAAGGTGAGAGAAGGGCTAGGCAAGCAGAAAAGAGAAAGAGAACAGAGTCAGGGCTGGTTTGAATCTTGGTTTAACTCCTCTCCTTCATTAACCACCCTCATTTCCACTTTGTTAGGACCCCTAATTGCTCTCTTGGTATTGTTGACCTTTGGACACTGCTTATTGAACAAACTTATAGCCTTCACAAAAGAGAGAATAGGAGCAGTTACAGCTGTAAGTCCTGTGCCAAATATATGAGACCCTAAGAACAGGATCTGAAGAATATGAGAACAAGACCTCCAGGATTGAATCTTGTACAAGAAAAAGGGGATAATTAAGGACCCCAAGGGCTTTTTTCAGTCCCACCCCGCCCCTTTACAGCTTCCCCCTCCCGCCTGGAGTCAAGGCTAGGTCAAGTTCCATCCTCTACCCACAGGAACATTCCTGAGTAAAAAATTCTCAGAAAAACAGCAGAATGTACTAATTGTCTCCTGACCCTCTAGAAAGTCCCAGGTAGAGTTCAAATGTGTGTCATGATCTGCCCTTGCTTGCTAGCCAGTAGATTTAAAGGTCAATATGCTTAGTCAATAAGTTTGAAATGTAACCTTGCTGATATAACCTGTGCTCCTAAAAAAGTATAAAAACTTCTTGTAATAGCCATTCAGGGTCAGCTTCTAGTCATTTGCCTTGAGGGACTAATTGAAGTTCAACCCCAAAGGGCCAGAAAATAAACCTCTTGCTTTTACATCGGGGGAAAAAAATTACTATGAAAATGAATTCCATAAGATATGTGTTTTAATTGTTTCCCAATGTTATTTTCTAATTTTTGAAGTGTTGAACTAACCTCCATAGTCTTGGTAGGAAAGTTGCATAGTTCTATAGTAAAAATTCTTGCCATTCGCAATAATATGTATAGCTCTCAATAGACATGAGAGGCATTATGTTCAATCAAATAAGTCTGCCTAAAAGGACAATCCCTTTATTGTACCACTCATATGAAATGTCTAAAATAGTAAGTCTTATGGAGAAAAATAAAATAGTGGCTCCAAGCTGAGGGGGTGGGAAATATGCAGTGCTTCCATGAATATATAGTTATAATAGAGAATATGAGTACAGTTCTAGGTGTCAGTTTTATATCATACCTATGGTTAAGAATACAGTGTGCTATATGGAAAGAATTTTCTTATCACAAATAAATAAGAAAGCTGACAAAAAAGGAACATAATGAAAGATATAGAATAGACTATGTAGAGGATGGATAAGTTCATTATTCTAATTGTTCCTATTTATCTGAAGAAAAACCAATTAGGTAAATGACCTGAGACCTTTGTTTATTATATATCTGTCTTCTACCCCTAATGATTTATATAAACCACTGGATTCATATATATTACCTTTTGTGAATGTTTACTATGAATATATTGATTTTGTAAATGTACCTGTTAGAGTTTGGCTACTGCAAACTTCTTTTGATCATATCTATTTCCCTATTATATACTCAAACTTTTTGTTTGAGAATTTCATGTTCCCTATCACAAAACCATGATGCAATCATGTTGAGTAAGAGGCATGTGTATATGTTCACCTTATTCAGAGACATGTTTTCAATCATGTATTAATCATTTATGTGTGTGTTTATAATGAGCTAAACATCATTAAAACAGACATTTTATGTTCTAAGTTTCTAACTTATTATTTACTTCATAAACTACATTGCTCAACTTTGACTCTACAATTCAAGAAAACTAGTCACAGTCTTTCATTTTGCTTTATTTTCCTGGGGCATTTCTAGTCTCTGGTTATGTTTCATTCAGAATTTACATCCTATACTATTATGAAAGGCAACTCTAAAAGTAATTTATTACCTCTTCTAAAATGTTTACAAAAGTTCATTGTGTGTTTTTCTGAATCACTATTTAATTACAGATTTACTTATGTCAACATGTTGTCCTCTAGACCATTAATTGAGATCCTTTAAGAAACATTGAAAATAGTAAAAGGACATGAAAGGAACAACATTTAATAACAAATACAAATCATTATTTCACAATGCCTTAAATAAGCTGAAACACATTGACATGGCTTCAAATATTTTACTAATTATTTTTAGCTTGAAAGTCCGTGTCATATATGCTTCATGAAGAGATGGGCACCAGAGCTTAATTTCTAGACTTAACCTAAAGATCACTACTATTTCCAAACAGAGAATCACACACCAGGGAGATAAGAACGTCACATGGGGAAAGGAAGAGAAAATGTTAATTGCTCTTAGCCTCCCCTATCACTCTATGTAGTTCACACTAATTATAGGAAGTCTTGAGAGGAAAAAAATATACATGTCATATTCATGTCATATTCATGAATATATATTTATTTGTGACACCTCTTTTTTTTTAAGCCATAAAAACTGCCTTAACTTTATTCTACTGATTTGAAAAATTAGAACATGAATCATGGCAATTGTTTCATAATATGTGAGCTACTTATAACTTGAGATCTGTGTCTTGATCCTCTGAGTAAAAAAGATTGGGGCGGTTTTATGTGAACTATCATTACCTACTACAGAACTACTTCATGAGAAGGTCACTGGCTTTAAAGCTCACACAGATCTGGGAGAGAAGTTTCCCAGTAGAGAAAAGGTGAGCACCCAGATTCATTTTCTCCTAGCACCATTCTGTCTTGAAATGAGACAGTCTGAGGTCTAGTCTTTAGACAATTTAGGAAAGGAGCTGAAAATGATCAGTCATATTTTGAAGAGATGTATTAGAAGGCAAGAAAAGAATTATGTTCTAACATTTTTCCATGTATGCTTAATAGATGGGTGTGATGCTAACACAAATGGTATCTAATTGGCTTTACTATCTTCTATCTTCTCTGAGGCAAAGTAATACATTCAATCCCCATCTGTGTTACTCTTCAGGCAGGTACTTCCCAGTATCACTAGGTAGAGTACAACTAACTTTAATATAAACACTCAATTTTCCTGGATAGGTTTACCTTGTAATACTCTACCTAAACCACACCTTCAATTTCGCATAAGTCATCAAGGAACTCCTTATCTTATCTTGTCATCTCTTGTAATTTAGATACCTTGCTTGTTTTAATCAAACATTGAAATCCTTGGTATGTTTTGATGATTGTTATAGAACCATAAAATTGAACATGAAAACTATTTACCATTTGACTTTTAATATGATGCAATCAACCAGTCTACTGCCTCTTTTCCTTTAAGACTGAAATGATCTGAGGAGTGGTAGCTCTGTGCTATGTCTTTATATTCAACATCTAAAATATCATTTCACCTTATCATTGTTGAATGGTTTTTACTATCAGTTCACATTCATATTGAAACAATATCTTCTTGATGCAGCTTTCATCCTGCAAGTATTGGTTATTATTTTTATAACTGTTAAATATTTTTGTATATGATTGTTAGCTAACTTCTTGATTAAACACCTTTTCAAGACAAGCTTCTAACTCAAGGACTCATTTTAAATGCTCTCTATGTTCACATAGTTATGTGATATGTTTCTCTGCTTCCACATATAAAATATAACTGTGAAATACTCACAGGATGATTATAAAGAATAAGTAAAAGATTTCATTAAGCTAATGTAGTTTTTAAATAATTTATAGATAATTCTGTTAAAAGTCAATAAACACTTAAAATCTAGTTATAGTTTAGTGATTTCATGTGGCATTACTATTTTTTTTTTTAAAGAACACAATTTTGTTTAATCCTCCAAAGGAAATTTTATAGGACAAATAAACACAGACAAACTTGTAATGCAATATACAAAGTTAACTAAATCAGACACAAAAAGGAAAGCACTGAATTTATGAGATTATATTAGACTTCAGGGCAATTAGTCAGTTGGGGTGGGCTAGACACTCATGGCTAGCGCCATGTCTACAGTGACACAGTAAGATGTAGTGGAGTTTGTGTTTTAAGAACCTTTGTTTTCCAGCACATCCTTGTTAGAGGCTGAGAACAGAGAAAACTAGTTAGGTGGCCAGTCAAAACAGTGCAAACTATCAAAGTGTATGCTTTAGTATGTGTCTTGACATGCTTTGAGCTGGAATGATAGAATACTATATTGTATAATGGTTAGTTGAATTGGTTCAAGTCTGTAGCACCGGGGAAGCTGAAAGTACAGAAGCCTCCTCTGCTGTGGTGCTTAATGATTGTGCTTTATGACTCTTCTCAGGTAGAAGACACAGAAGAAAAGCTCTAGGTTATGTGTCTACCTTCTGTCTTTAACTCCTATTGCATTAAAAATATTTATTTTAATTTTTTTAAATTTTGATTTAAAGGTATAAATATAACTTGTGATATTATGAATTGATGAATGAACACAACAGTGGACTGTGGGACTGAGAAATGCTTCAATGTTGAAAAAAGTCTGAATATTTGGTATAAATTACGAGGTATATACAAGGTTGCTATAGATGGGAAGAGATTCCAGGCAGGTAGAAAGGTGCTAGGGTGTACTGGAATCTTTCTTCTGGTCAGGCTATTTGACTATCTTTGATCACCAAGATTTGGTGTTAACATTTAAAAAATATATACTATAGTCTGACATATTATAAATTTGCATTCTTCAATGTAATTCACTGTCTTAATATATCTATTAACTTATGTAATCCTCACCATGTTCTATTGTAGAATGTTTTTGTCTCCATCCTAAATAAAACCTTTTAACACACCCTACAGTACCTTGAAGACATCAAGCTTCCTTCTGTTTGTATTTTTGGCCTGTTCTTGATACTTCATAAAACAGCCCCTGACAATCTGTTGTCTTAGATTCTTGGTCCCTTTCACTTACAGCATTTCTCTCTCTCTCTCTCTCTCTGTCTCTCTCTCTCTCTCTCTCTCTCTCTCTCTCTCTCTCTCTCTCCCTCTCTCTCCCTCTCTCTCTCTCTCTTTCTTTGTTTCTTTCTTCCTTTCTTTCTTTCTTTCTTGCTTGCTTGCTTTCTTGCTTTCGTTCTCTCTTCCTTTCTTGCTTTCTTTCTCTCTCTCTCTTTCTTTCTTGCTTTTTTCTTCCTTTCTTTTTAATGTTTTTTCTTTTATTGCATATTTTCTTTATTTACATTTTAAATGTTGTCACCTTTCCAGGTCTCCCCTCTAGAAACCCAGTATCCCTATACCTCTATGAGGGTGCTCTCCTATCCATTTACTCCTACCTTCTAGCCCTGGCATTCCTCTACACTGGAGCATTGAACCCCCTCAGGCCCGAGGGCTGCTCCTCCCATTGATGTCCAACAAGGCCATCCTATGCTACCTATGTGACCTGAGTCATGGGTCCCTCCATATGTACACTTTGGTTGGTGGTCCAGTCCCCAGGAGCTCTGGGAGGTCTGGCTAGTTGACACTTACAGTGTTTCAAGCTCTTCAGAGACATGATCTGCTCAAGAACTTGAAACCTCTTTACTGCAAAATAGTGTTCCATTTTATGGAAAAAAGTATACCTTGACTGTTCATTCATTAGTGGGTGAATATCTTGGATTTTCTCAAATGTATTGTATCATAAGTATTTATACTTAATCATTATTGTACAAATTTTTTGTGTGAAGGTATGTTTTCAATTCTTGTGGGTATATCACTAGACTAAAATTTCTGGGATACATGATAACACCATAGTTGATATTTTGAAATATTTTAAATTGTTTTCCAGTCTATAATATTTTAAAATACCACCAAAAATATATGAAGATTCTAATTGTTTACATCATTGTAATACATACAGCTTTAATTGCAATCATCCTGATCAGTGAAAAACATTTCATTTATATTTGATTTGAATGTTCTTAATAATGAACAATAAAGAACAGTGTTTCCAATGCTTATTGGCTAAGTGAACATCTCCAACAGAAGAATAGTTATTCCCATCTTTTTGGCATTATAAATTGCATCATTTGACATTTTTTATTGTTAAACCATACTAGTTGTAATATGCACTATCTAAATTTTTATATCTTAATCCCTTTTCTATGCTGCATGCCATATTTCCAGACATTATGTTATATTCACTTTACTAATTTTATATGATAGCCTCTGAATTTAGTACCTTATCTAGAAAAGATTAGCAATTTCAAATTGGTAAAATGTTAGTCATGTTTTCCTCAATATTGATATAGATTTATCTTCTATATTTACTTCCAGTGGACCATTTTGAATTAGTTTGATTCACGAGAGTTATAAATTAACAACAATTATCTCATATCAATTGATTAGGAAATATTTCTATACTGACTTACCATAAGACACTCACACCCAAAGCTTATAGATACAAACTTGCTTCTGGGATGTCAAATGTGTTACATTGACTGGCACATCTATACATATGACAGTACTATACCATGCAGATTATTAGAGTATTACAGTGAGATTCAAGAGGAGAGAGGTCAAGGTCTTCATTCTATCATTTCAAGTTCTCATTTTCTTGGATCACATGATATTCATGAATATAAATTCAGAAGGATATAATAACTCATGTCCAAGCAAATTTAAAAAAAATACCAGGAAGTTGATAGTGATATCATTGAGTTCAGAGATTGATTGGGAAAGTATGTCTATTGTCAAAAAGATTTTCATTGATTCACGAGCATGGATGCACTTTTTTTCTGTATGTCTTTAATTCCTTTCCAAATAAGCTTACAATTCTAAGTAAAATGGCTAATATTTCTCCTATTTAGTGCCCATATAAGCAAATTATGATTTTATTATTTTATTAATAAATTTAATCATTGTTGAGTTTTACTTTAATCATCTGTTCTAAAATTTGCTGAGCATTTAAATATATCTTCAAATTCGTTCACATATTAATTGGGATTTTCTATACAAAATATTACATTACTGAAATGCTAAAATAGCATCATTTCTTCCTTTACAATTAAAGGATCTTTATTTTCAGTGTCTTATTTACATTCTCGATCTAGATTCTACACTTAAACATTGAATATACATGTTAAAATTGATTCATTTATTCACTTATGGTGAAAATTTTCCACAGATACTGTTTGAGAGATGCAGGATGGTGCTGATATTTTGATACAAAGCAATATTTACAAGATAGGCATGAGGTGCCATAAAACTCCATTAAATTTATTATATCTGTTCATTGGATGTTCATGGAACAGAAGTAAATACATACATTGGGTATGTACTTGTATGTCACATGTTAAAGTCTTGTACTGTTAACATACATAAAGAGCAGCTGGAAACAGGAAAAACAAGAATGAAAAACTTGAATTCAGTATCACACACAAAGAGCAGACAGATAAACATTTTTTTTTTTACTTCCTACATAACACATGCAGGTACAAATGGCAGATACAAATCACTCTACAGTGACTGAGTTCATCCTTGCTGGGTTAACAGACAAACCAGAGCTGCAGCTGCCCCTGTTTCTCCTCTTCCTTGGAATCTACCTGTTTACGGTACTAGGGAACCTGGGCATGATCATCCTCATCCTGCTCAGCTCTCACCTGCATACCCCCATGTACTTCTTCCTCAGCAGTCTGTCCTTCATTGACCTCTGTTACTCCACTGTTATTACCCCCAAGATGCTGGTGAACTTTGTGGCAAAGAAGAATATCATCTCTTATCAGCAATGTATGACTCAGCTCTATTTCTTCCTTGCTTTTGTTATATCTGAATGTCATATGTTGGCTGCAATGGCATATGACCGCTATGTTGCCATTTGCAATCCCTTGCTCTACAATGTCACCATGTCTTACCAAATCTGTTCCTGGATGGTAGGTGGGGTGTATGGCATGGGCTTCATTGGTGCAGCAGTTCATACTCTCTGCATGCTAAGAGTGATTTTCTGTAAGGCTAATGTAATAAACCATTACTTCTGTGATCTTTTCCCATTGATGGAGCTTGCCTGCTCCAGTACTTATGTCAATGAAGTAGTACTCCTGTGTCTCAGTGCTTTCAATATCTTTATTCCAACCCTGACCATCCTGGGTTCTTACATATTTATCATCACTAGCATCCTCCATATCAAGTCCACTGAGGGCAGATTCAAAGCCTTCAGCACATGTAGCTCCCACTTCTCTGCCGTTTCTGTCTTCTTTGGTTCCCTGGCATTCATGTACCTGCAGCCCTTCTCCAAAGACAAAGGCAAAGTGTCCTCTGTGTTTTACACTACTGTTGTGCCCATGCTGAACCCCATGATCTACAGCCTGAGGAATAGGGATGTTAAACTTGCTCTAAATAAGGTATTTCAAAAGAAGTTCTATGTGTAAAGAAGTACTTATCTTAAAAAAAAAAACATACAAATTACAACCAATAAATTTTATCTTCTAACCAATTCCAATTAGGTTCAAAACAAGAAACTTTAGTTCTGTATCAAATAGAACCATCCGAATCAGAAAGTCTCAGTATCTGTTAGTGGTATACACGTTTCAGATCTTCTACTGAAGGCTTCAGCAGCAGCAGTGTCTACTTTTCTGGTCTACATTTAGGATAAATTCTCCTAGAATAAGACTCATCTACATTGTCGTAAAAAATTCTAGACTTCATGATTCCTATGAGCTTCAAAGCCTTTAAATATGTTGCATTAAGTATATAAGCATGTAGATTTAAGTAACACATAGTACCCCTGCTCACTTTATTAATCTGTGTACAACATGAAAATATTAATTCTTCCTAGTATTAATGAATGAATGAATTAATGAATTTTAAAACTGGTGACCTTGCATCTATTATTTTATCCAAATCTTATAGTATGCACAGAACATTAGTGGCTTTGTCTTCAATTAAATGACAAAACAGCTCTTTGTCATGTGTCTTCTACTTCATTTTGTAATATCAAAAGTAGAAACAAGAAGAAAACTTAAAAAAAAAAAACAGAATAAAGGCTGCTGCTTTTCTATAACCCTTGGATTTTCTTCACCTTATATGTTCTCTCTTTTTATTGGATATTTTCTTTATTTACATTTCAAATGTTAGCCCCTTTCCTGGTTTCTCCCCTGTAACCCCCTTTATCCCATTCCTCCTCCCCCTGCTTCTATGAGGGTGTATACCACCATCCTACCCACACATTCCTGCCTCCCTGCCCTTGCATTCTCCTTCACTGGGGCATCAACCCTTCACAGGACCAAGGGCCTCTTTTCCCATTGATTCCAGACAAAGCCATCCTCTGTTACATATGTGGCTGCAGTCATGGTTCCCTCTATGTATACTCCTTGGTTGGTGGTTTAGTCCCTGGGAACTCTGGGGGGGCAGGGGTTGGTTAGTTGATATTGCTGTTCTTGCTATGGGGTTGCAAACCCTTTCAGCTCCTTCATTCCTTTCTCTAACTCCTCTACGGAGACCTCGTCCTCAATCCAATGGTTGGCTGTGAGCATCTGCCTCTGTATTTGTCAGGCTCTGACAGAGCCTCTCAAGAGACAAGCTATATTAGGCTCCTGTCAGAATGCACTTGTTGACATCCACAATAGTGTCTGCATTTGGTGACTGTGTATGTGATGGATCCCCAGGTAGGGCAATCTCTGGATGACCTTTCCTTCAGTCTTTGATCCACACTTTGTCTCCATATTTGCTCCCATGAGTACTTTGTTCCCACTTCTAAGAAGGACAGAAGCATCCAGACTTTGGTCTTCTTCTCGAGCTTCATGTGGTCTGCGAATTGTATCATGGGTATTCTGAGTTTTTGGGCTAATATCCACTAATCAGTGAGTGTATACCATTTGTGATTTTTTTGTGACTGGGTTATCTCACTCAGGATGATATTTTCTAGTTCCATTCATTTACCTAGGAATTTCAAGAAGTCATTGTTTTTAATAGCTGAGCAGTACTCCATTGTGTAAATGTACCACATTTTCTGTATCTATTCCTCTGTTGAAAGACATCTGGGTTCTTTCCAACTTCTAGCTTATATATTCTCTTATCTCACAAAACTCTCTATACTTCCATTGCAATTGCTTGTTAACATTACATGCCATGTTGGTCACTTACAACATACTAGTACAAAATAGTGTATATTTGATCAATAGTTTTGATAATTGAAGAGAATGTAAATGGGACAGAAATTTCCAAGTAGGAAGATATGGGTACTTGAATTCAATTTCACTTAGAATGATTTTGCCTTAGTGTGTGTCAGTTCATAATGAACTCTAGTCTCTAGAAATTATAAGAAGATACTCACAGTAACAGAAAATGGTCACTCCTGTTCTGCAGTGAGTTTCCTCAGAGGATCAGAAATTATTTTTCTCCTATTTCAAGTCACATTTTTTTTCTAGGCATGTATGGTGGTTTGATAGGAATGATACCCATAGATTCATGTGTGAATTCTTGGCCCATAGAAATGGCACTGTTAGGAGGTATGGTCTTGTTGGAGGAATTAAGTCATTGAAAGGGTGGGCTTTGAGGTTGCCTATGCTTAAGATAGGCTCAGTGTGGCATATCTCCTGCTACCTGTAAAACAAGATGTAGATCTTTCATCGCCTTCACTAGCACCATATTGCCTGCATGCAACCATGTTTCCTACCATGATGATAATGGACTAACACCCTGAAACTGTAAACTATCCCCAATTCAATGTTTTCCTTTATAAGAGTTGCCATGGTCATGATATCTTTTCAGAGCAATAAAACCATTACTAAAATGGGGTTCTTAATGGTAATATTTATTTTGATGTTAACACAAAATGAAACTTATTAGCTATGTCTGTCTTCTTTCTTCTAGCACAGGGAGACTGCATACTTGACTTGCATTATTAGTCATTCAGATATTATATGTAATTAAATTCTATGTAAAAAATTAATTTTCATGGATAATTCTCTTTATAAACTTCTGTTGTAGAATATGCCATTAAGGTGACACAATTTACTAGGTGTTATTTATCTTTTTTTTACTAATTTTAGATAACTTGCTTATTTTTTTCCCATAAACGACTCTGAGTTATTTTCTCCATAGTTTCAAAACAATGTCATCTTGATACACTCAGCAAAGTATGTTTTCTGAGTAATTTTCCTTATTTATTAAAAAAATTATTTTCTAGTGTTTTTAGAAAAAGTTACTTATCTGAAAGGATGCTCACCTACCACCAGGCTTCCCCATTTTCTGGGGCATCAAGTATCTAGAGACTTAGGCAAATCTCCCACCAACAGCAGTCCTCAGCTAAATATGTGTTTGGGGCCTCGGGCCAGCTCCTTTATGCTGTCTGGTTGGTGGCTCAGTGTCTGAAAGCTTCCAGAAGTTAGGGTTAGTTGAGACTGCTGGCTTTCCTATGGGGTCACCCTCTTCTTCTACTTCATCTACTCTTCAATTCAACCATAGGGGTTTCAAATGTCAGTCCTATGGTTGGGTGTAAGTATCTGCATCAGTCTCAGTCAGCTGCTGGTTGGGCCTCTCAGAGGACAGTCATACTAGGCTACTGTCAGTAAGCACATCATAGCATCAGTAATAGTGTCAGGCCTTGGTGTCTCCCAATGAGGTGGATCCACAATTGGCCTAGTCACTGGACTGCCTTTTCCTCAGTCTTTTCTCCTTTTTTTGTCCCTGAAGTTCTTTAGACAGGAACACTTCTGGGTCAGAAATTTTGACTGGGGGTTGGTAACATCATCCCTCCTCTTGGGGACCTATTATGTACAAGAGGTGGTATCTTCAAGTTCCCTCTCCCCACTATTAGGCATTTTGTTTAAGGTTACTCCCATTGAGTCCTGAGAGTCTATCAGCTCTCAGGTTTCTGGTACTTTCTAGAGAATCTGCCCAACTCCTACTTCTGAGGCTGCGTATTTCCATTCATTCTGCTGGCCCTCTGGGCTTGTCTCCTGTCCTCCCTCCCCATACCTGATCCTGTTCCCCTTTTACACTCCCCCTTCCCTCTTCTGCTCAAATCCCTCCCTCCCAATGCTACCCTTGATTATTTATCCCCCTACTGAGTGGGATTGAAGCATCCTCAATTGGGGTTTCTGCTTATTAAATTTCTTAAATTCTGTGGCTTGTATGCTAGGTAGCCTGTACTTTTTGATTAATCATCCATTTATTAGTGAGTACATACCATGTATTTCCCTTTGGGTCTGGGTAACCTCACTCAGGATGATATACATTACAGTTCCATCCATTTGCCTGCAAAACTCAATGTCCTCATTCTTAATGGCTGAAGAGTATTCCATTGTATAAATAAATCACATTTTCTGTATCCAATCTTCATTTAAGAAACACCTGGCTTGTTTTTAGCTCCTGGCTATAACAAATAAGGATGCTGTGAACATCGTGGAACACTGGCCTATAGTGAGGCATCTTTTGGGTTTATGCCTAAGAGTGGCAATGCTGGTCTTCTGGTAGAACTATTTCTAATTTTCTGAGGAACCACCACATTTATTATAAGAGTGGTTATACCAGTTTGTACTCCCACCAGAAATGGAGGAATATGCCTATTTCTCCATGTCCTAGCCAGTATGTGCTGTCACCTGAGATTTTGGTCTTAGCCATCCTAATTGATGTAAGGTGGAATTTCAGGATCCTTTTGATTTGCATTTTCTTGATGACTAAAGACTTTGAACACTTCTGTAAGTGCTCCTTGGCCATTTGAGATTCCTCTGTTGTGAATTCTCTGTTTAGCTCTGTACTCCATTTATTAATTGGGCTATTGGCTTTTTGGAAGTTAGATTCTTGAGTTATTTATATATTTTGTATATTAGCCCTCTTTTGGGTTTGGGTTTGTGAAGAATTTTTTTCCCATTCTCTAGATTGCAGATTTTCTTATTGACCATGTCTTTTGCTTTACAACAAGAACAAAAAAAGTTTCCTGACATCCCATTTATCTCAGAACTTGAGCCATTGGGGTTCTGTTTAGGAAATTTCCACAACCCTGCCCCTGCCCTGGGCCAATAATTTTGAAGCTCTTTCCTACTTTCTCCTCTATTCAATTCAGTATATCTAGTATTATGTTGAGGTCCTTGATGCACATGGACTTGAGCTTTGTACAGTGATAACTATGGATCTATTTTCATTTTTCTACATACAGCCAGCCAGTTAGACCAACACCATTTATTGAAGATACTTTCTTTTTTCCATTGTATGATATTGGTTTCTTTGTCAAAGATCAAGTGTCCATAAGTGTGTGGGCTTATTTCTAGGCCTTCAGTTCTATTCCATTTATGAACCTGTCTGTCTTTGTACCCACATCATATAGTTTTTTTAATCATTATTTCTCTGTAGTGTAGCTTGAGGTCAGGGGTTGGGTTTCCCACAGAATTTTTTTTACTGTTAAAAATTCTTTTCAGTATCCTGGGTTTTGGTTTTCCATATTAAATTGAGAATTGCTCTATCCATGTCTGTGAAGACCTGTGTTGGAATCTTGATGGAAATTGTGTCAAATCTGTACATTTCTTTTGGTAGGATGACCACCTTTACTATGTTAATCCAACCACTCCATGAGCATGTGAGATCGTTCCATCTTCTGAGTTCTTCAATTTCTTTTTTAAGGGATTTGAAGTTCTTCTCATACACATCATTCACTTGCTTAGTAAGAGTCACACCAAGATATTTCATATTATTTGTGACTGTTGTGCAAGGTTTTATTCTCCTAATTTATTTTTCAGCATTCTTATTATTTTATAATGGAAGGCTATTGACTTGTTTGAGTTGATTTTCTGTCCAGCCACTTTACTGAAGGTGATTATCAGCTGTAGAAATTCTCTGGTAGATTTTTTGGGGGTTGCTTATGTAAACTATCATATCATCCAGACATAGTTATACCTTGACTTCTTCTTTGGCAATTCTTATTCCCTTAATCTGCTTTTGTTGTCTTATTGCTGTGGCTAGAACTATGAGTACAATATTGAATAGATAGGGGAAGAGTGGTCATCCTTGCCTTGATTCTGGTTTTAGTGGGGTTGCTTCAATTATCTCTCTTTTTAATTTAATATTGGCTGTCAGTTTGCTGTATATTGCTTTTATTATGTTTATGTAAGTGCCTTAAATTCCTGCTCTCTCCAGTATTTTCAACATGAAGGGTGTTGTATTTGTCAAATGCTTTTTTAGCATCTAATGAGATGGTCATGTTATTTTTTTCTTTGGGTTTGTTTACATAGTGGATTAAATTCATGGATTTTCATATATTGACGCACACCTGGATCCCTGGGATGATGCCTACTTGATTGTGGTGAGTAATGATTTCGTTGTGTTCTTGGATTCAGTTTGCAAGAATTTTATTGAGTATTTTTGTATCAATATTCATAAACAAAATTGGTCTGACTTTTCCTTTGTTGAGTCTTTGTGTAATTTAGGTTTCATAGTAACTGTGACTTCATAGAATGAGTTAGGTAGTGTTCCTTCTGTTTCTATTGTATGGAATAGTTTTAGGAGTATAAGTATTAGCTCTAGTTTGAAGGTCTGGTAGAATTCTGCACTAAAGCCATCTGACCCTGGGTTTTTTTGGTTGGGAGTTTTTTATTGACTTTTTCTAATATTTTCGGTATTTAGTTTCTCTTGATTTAATTTTGCTACATAGTATCTGTCGAAATAGTCATACACTTCATCTAGATTTTCCAGTTTTGTTGAGTAAAGGCCTTTGAACTAACATTTGATTATTTTTTTGAATTTCCTCAATTTCTTTTGTCATGTCTCCCTTTTCATTTCTGATTTTGTTAATTTGGATATTGCATTTCTGTTTTTTAGTTAGTTTGGCTAAGGGTTTATATATCTTCTTGATTTTCTCAAAGAACAAGCTCCTAGTTTGGTGATTCTTTCTATATTCTTCTTTGGTTCTTATTGGTTAATGTCAGCTCTGAGTATGATTATTTTCTGCCTTCTACTGCTCTTAGTGTGTGTTTGCTTCTTTTTGCTCTATGGCTTTTAAGTATGTTTGTTAAGTTGGCAATGTTGGATCTCTCCCATTTCTTTATGAGTGAACTTAGTGCTATGAGTTTTCTTCTCAGCACTGCTTTCATTGTGTCCCATAAGTTTGGGTATGCTATGTCTTCTTTTTCATTGAGTTTCAGAATATCTTTAATTTCTTTCTTTATTTTTTCCCTGACCAAGTTATCATTAAGTAGAGAGTTGTTCAGTTTCCATGAATATGTGGGCTTTCTGTTGTTTTTGTTGTTATTGAAGTTTAGCCTTAGTCCATGATGATCTGGTAGGATGCAAGGGATTATTTGAATCTTCTTATATCTGTTGATACTTGTTTTGTGATGGATTATATGGTAAGTTCTTTAGAAGGTACCATGAGGTGCTGAGAAGAAGGTATATTCTTTTCTTTTAGGGTGAAATATTCTGTAGATATCTGTTAAATCCATTTGGTTCATAATTTCTATTGGTTTTACTGTATTTCTCTTTGGTTTCAGTTTCAATGACTTGTCCATTGGTGAGAGTGGGCTATTGAAGTCTCCTACTATTATTGTGTGAGGTTCAATGTGTGTTTTGTGCTTTAGCATAGTTTCTTTTATGAATGTGGGTACCCTTGCATTTGAGGCATAGATTTTCAAATTGAGACTTAATCTTGGTAGATATTTCCTTTGATGAAGATGAAATGTCCTTCCTCATCTCCTTGGTATTTTTTGTTTCAAAGTCTATTTTATTGGATATTAGAAGGGCAACCCCAGCTTATTTCTTGGAACAATTTTCTTGGAAAACTTTTTCCAGCCTTTCACTCTGAGGTAGTGTCTGTCTTTGTCATTGAGGTATGTTTCTTATATGTACCAAAATGTTGGATCCTGCTTGTATATATTTTTTTAATTGAGGAATTGAGTCCATTGATGTTGAGGGATATTAAAAATATATGATTGTTAGTTCCTGTTATGTTTATTGCTGAAGGAGGTATTATGTATGTATGATTCTCTCCTTTTGGGCTTGTTGTGAGATCATTAATTTCCTTTTTTCTTTCATGTAGTTTCTCTTCTTCTGATGGAGTTTTCCTTCTAGAATCCTCTGTAAGGCTGGATTCCTAGATATTGTTTAAATTCGGTTTTGTTCTTGAATATTTCAGTTTCTCCATCTATGATCACTGAAAATTTTGCTGGGTATAGTAGCATGGGCTGGTATTTCTGTTCTCTTTGGGTCTGTACGACATCCACACAGTATCTTCTGGCTTCTCTAGTCTCTGTTGAGAAGTCTGGTGTAATTCTGATAGGTCTTCCTTTACATGTTACTTAACCATTTCCCCTTACAATTTTTTTTAAAAGATTTATTTATTTATTATATGTAAGTACACTGTAGCTGTCTTCAGACACTCCAGAAGAGGGAGTCAGATCTCCTTATGGATGGTTGTGAGACACTATGTGGTTGCTGGGAATTGAACTCAGGACCTTTGGAAGATCAGTCCATGCTCTTAACCACTGAGCCATCTCTCTAGTTACAACTTTTAATATTCTTTGTTCTTTACATTTAGTGTTTTGATTAATTCATGATGGGAAGATTTTCTTTTCTGGTACAATATATTTAGTGTTCTGTAGGCTTCTAGCACTTTTATAGACATCTCTTGCTTTGGGTTGTGGAAGTTTTCTTCTATGATTTTGTTGAAGGTGTTTTCTGGTCCTTTGAGATGGGAATTTTCACTTTCTGCTACTGTTATTATTCTTAGGTTTGATCTTTTCATTGTGTTCTGGTTTTCCTGGATGTTTTGGGTTAGGAGTTTATTATTACTTTTTTTTTTTGACCATTGTGCCAATATTTTCTATGGTATCTTCTATGCCTGAGATTCTCCCTTCTATTTCTTGTATTCTGTAGGTGATGATTGTTGATGACGACGATGATGATGAGATTCTGGGGGTTCCTTCTGGTCTGTCTGGGCTGGGGTCCAGAGCAGACCTTGGGCACAAGCTCTGCAGCCTGTCCCACAACACCCAGAGGAAGCTCCACTCCCAGGCGTGCTGACACACCCAGGACCAGAGGTGAGCAGGAACCAACATCTGTCCCAACACTGGGAGTAACTGGAACCAGCGGGACCAGGCACACAGGAACTCCGCCAGCCCAGTGACTCCATTTCCTTCCTGTCTGTTTGGGTTAGTGTTCTGAGCAGACCTTGGGCACAAGCTCTGCAGTGAGTCCCAGAACACACAGAGAAAGCCACACTCCCAGGTGATCTAACAAGCCCAGGATCCCAGAATCACAGGATCACAGAGACAGCTTGACTCTGAGGAGTTCTGATACAACCAGGATCACAGGAAGGACAGGCTCCAGTCAGACTTAGCAAGGGCAGGTAGCACCAGATGTCAGGGGGCAAGCGTAAGAAAATAAACAACACAAACCAAGGTCACTTGCCATCATCAGAACCCAATTCTCCCACCATAGCAAGTCCTGGACACACCATCACACCAGAAAAGCAATATTCAGGTGATGAGATTCTGATGGTTGAAAAATAGATCCTGACCTCTTCTCTAGGTTTTCCATTCCAGGGGTGCCTTTATTTGTGATTTCCTTATTGTTTCTATTTTTATTTTTAGGTCTTATACTGCTCTGTTCAATTCCTTCATCTGTTATATTGTGTCTTCCTGTATTTATTTGAGGAACTCATTTGTTTTCTCTTTAAGGGATTCAATCTATTTAGCTGTGTTTTCGTGTTTGTTTGTTTGTTTTTGGATATATATATATATATATATATATATGTGTGTGTGTGTGTGTGTATTGTATATATATGTGTGTGTATATATATATATATATATATATATATATATATATATTTCCTCTATAAAGGTCTCTATGATCTTCATGAAATGGGATTTTAGGTCAGGATCATGCTTTTCAGGTATGTTGGGATATCTGGCATTTACTGTGGTGGAAGAGCTGGTTCTCATGGTGTCA
Source organism: Mastomys coucha (assembly GCF_008632895.1). Taxonomy (NCBI): domain Eukaryota; kingdom Metazoa; phylum Chordata; class Mammalia; order Rodentia; family Muridae; genus Mastomys; species Mastomys coucha. The sequence continues at coordinate 32,713,886 of NW_022196906.1, read as the reverse complement.
AAGTATATTGGCTTCTGTTGCTTGTGATTTTATGCTTGCTTCTCACCATCTGGGTAGCTCTGGGTTTAGCTGGCCTGGGTATTTTTGTATGGAGCTTGTTTCTTGTGTTCCTGTGTTTCTGTAGATTTCCTGCAAGATCTGTGGCACTGGGTGCAGCAGATCTTTGGGGAGACCTGTAGACTGTATGGTGTTGAGAGGGGCAGACCTGTAGATCTGTCTCAATGGAGGTGCAGACAGGAATGGAAATAGGGTTTAAGAGAAGGCGATGGGTACTGCATCTGCTGGGCTCCTCAGGGGTGTCAGCTGCTCTGCTTATTTTGGGAGATGCCTTTCCTCCTGCCCTGGCTATAGCAGATCTCATGGAAGACCTGCAGACTTGAGTTGTTGAGAGAGGGGGGTAAACATGCAGATTTGACCTAGTGCAGGTACTACCTTGCTGTTTTAATAAAACATTTAAGCTTATCTGTATTCTTTGGTGATTTTTTGTTGATTGAGATATTTTTAAGATTAAAATGTAGTGCTCTATTACTTCCAAAATTTGAATATTTCACAGATTTAATTGTATTTATACTAAAAGACTCTTACATATCCTTCCATGACCATCTGCAGCTAGCACCATAGGAGCTGTGCTCCTGTGTAGATTTTTCAATCATGACATGCATTCTATGTTTACCTGATCATCTCTTTCTAGACTGAATCGTGCTGAGGAATAGGGACTTGACATCATGTGTCTCTCTATCCTCCACAGCCAGAAAGCATTTCTGCCTGTTCTATACATGTTTTTAGTGCCAAATCACACCAATATCTAAATAACCTCTTAAAGCATTATCACTGTTCAAGTAGTGTCAATATGCTTTTGTCAAGACAAGTTAAAATGAATGTCCTAGAATAGTATTTATAATTATAAAACTAATATTGAATACCTCCTGAGTTCCTAGAACTACAAATTATATTTCTGTATTTTAAGAAAAAAGAAACTATGTAATGTGTATAAGGTCATTGTATAGATTTAGCAAAGGTCCTATAAGGTAATACAGAGCTATTTATTTATATTAACCTAGTAAAATAAAAATAAAACCAAAATCTACATAAGCTTCAGCAATCCTATCATTGTTATGAGTCATTGCTAGGTTGCTTTTTAAAGAAATCTTATTTGAAACCAACTAAATAAACATAGAGGTCACTCTACAGGATGAAATGTAAAATGTCTATCAATGAACAGAGAAACACTAAATGACTTTACTAATAAACAATAGCCAGAGCAAGCAAGCAAACAGAATTTGCCTAGTTCAAGTAGATAACAGAATAATGTTTACTTCATGATGAAAGATATGGGCAGTAAGTAGTTTTTCAACGAGTAAAATTATGTAATAGTGTTGAATAAATAAAGATGATGGTATGTGGTATAATTTTTGTAGTTAATAATGTGATATTTTTTCTCAAAACATAAAGAGATAGTTCTCATATTAAACATTTAGAATAGAGAAATTAAGGCAAGTAAAGAAAAAACATAAAATGATATGGAAAGGCCTTGGAATATGATGAAAATATTACTATGATTGTCATCTTGATCTCATCATGATTTGAATATACAAGAAAGGATTATATCATAGAGACAACAAGTATTTGCCACCCACTGCATAGACTTTATGCTATCTACTTTAACAGCTGTGTGAACAGATCAACAAATAAAACTTGGTTCCGTGAAATAATCTTGGCATTTTGCTAATGGACATTTGTCTCTATGAGGTGTCAGAGGTTAAAATACAGGAGATTTTTGAAATTCCCTACGTTGCTAAAACCATGCAAACTTGCAGGCAGTTTTCTGAAAACAGGAAGCAGCTGCCTTTAGAGAATGTGCCAGAATCTGACTTTAGAAAAGGCTGGTCACCCAAGATTTATCAGAACTCAGTAACTGATTTCAAAGCCACAAAGACTGTGGACAAGAAAATGAAACTTCTATGGTAGGATCATGCTGGGCCGTGAAAGGAAGTCTGTGTTCTGTTTGAGCGAGGCTTACTCCGGAGACTCAATAGAAAATTCTACAAGGGACAGAACAGTGAGCTATGCAACGAGACACAGACACTTGACACCAAAAGCCCTCCAACTCCAATATCCTTTGGCTAGACAATGCCCCAAGTTTCCAGTATTCTGGCTGGACTCCACCCCCACAGTCACCTGACTACAACCAGTTATGCTTCACCGCACAATTACCCAGGAACAGCAAGATAGCCTAACCCACTATAAAAGGGGCTGCTTAGCCCCTTCTCTCTCTCTTCAGCTCTTACTATCATCTCTCTCCCTCTTCCTCCTCCTTTCT
>NW_022196906.1:32708754-32711432 GCF_008632895.1 Mastomys coucha | reverse complement strand
TCTCTCTCCTAAAATAAAGCGCCAAAACCATGGACTGACTCCTTTCATCTAGACTCAGTGCTAGAGCAATGGATTAGGCCTTCCCCTGAAGAGCCTCCTCTAATCTCCTGCAGGAAGGCCTTTCAGCATTTCCAGCCATGAGACCAGACCAAGGACACTTGCCCACATGGGAACCACCCTGCACCCACTTTTCTCACCACCCCTTTCTCCCTTTGGCCCTGGGGCTGACTCAACTGCCCCTGGGCCCCCCACTTCATTCTCAGCTCTTCTGCTGTGTCCAGCAACATCCTATGATGCCCAAGAGCTAGAACCTATCGTCCTTGGCCTCTATGAGGCCCAGGAATCCCAGATTGCTCCCTCCCACCCCTGTGGACTGGGGTTAGTGGCTTCCCACAGCCAGGTGCCCACCCAGTGTCAACAGAGAGCATGCAGGCAGTCTCCCATGTCGGCCTGGCCAGTGCCCCTGAGCTCTGGCAGGATGCGTGTCTCCCTCCCACCCCTTTATTTCCCCACTGGCCTGCGTGGTGTACTACAGGATCAGTATTTATTGAGTCTTGTAAGAGGCAATAAAGAAAGAAAGGCTAGACTCCTGTTTGCAAGCATTGCAGAGTATCAGGGATTGGGCATCTTTCATGGCATGTGCTTCAAGTTGTTGCCATTCTTTCAATATCTGTTCCATCTTTATCCCTGAGCATCTTGTAGGCTGGAGAAATTTTATGTTGAAGACTTTATGGATTGAATGATGCTCCCCTTCCTCCACTGGAAGTCCCACTTGGCTACAGGAGGTAGTTACTTGAGTCTCCATATTCCCTATTAGAAGGAGTCTCCTGTAGAATTATCCCCACAGACTCCGCCAAATCTTTGCTGTCCTATGTCTTTAGCTACTGCCAGAGATATCCTCCCACTGATTGCTGTTCTCATTGCCCGATATCTCCTACAATTCCTCTCCCAACACCTGGTCCCCATCCCCTTTTCTTTTCTAACCCTTCTCCAATTCAGTTCCCTGCCCCCATATACCGCTGATGACTATTTTGTTTCCTCTTCTGAGTGAGATTCACATATTTTCCCTTAGACACCCCTTCTTACATAGTTTCCTTGTATCTGTGGACTTTAGCATGGTTATCATTTATTTTATGACTAATGTTCATTTATAAATGAGTATATACCCTGTGTATCATTATGAGTTTTGGTTACCATACTCAGGATGATATTTTCTAGTTCCATCCATTTAGCTGCAAATTTCATGATGTCTTTGTTTTTTAGTAGCAGACTAGTATTCTATTGTGTAGATGTACCACTTTTTTTAAAAATCCATTCTTCAGTTAAGGGACATCTAGGTTGTTTACAGTTTTTGTCTTTTACAAGTAAAGCTGCTATGAACATATTTGAGGGAGTGGCCGTGTGGTATAGTTGGACATCTTTTGGTCCTATGCCCAAGAATGGTATAGCTGGGTCTTGGGATAGAAATATTCCTAAGTTTCTGAGTTTGGAAACTGCCAAATTGATTTCCAAAGTGATTGTACCAGTTTGCACACCTACCAGCAACAGAGGAATGCTCTACATCTTCACCAGCAAAATTTGTCATGAGTTTTTGATCTTAGACATTTTGATGGGTATAAGGTGGAATCTCAGAGTTGTTTTAATTTTCATTTCATTGGTTCTTTGTCTTTAGAGATTCTTCTGTAGAGGATTCTCCATTTAGCTATGGACTCCATTTTTTAATTGGGTTATTTGGTTTGTTGTTATCTAATTTCTTGAGTTCATTATGTATTTTGAATATTAGTCCATTGTCCAATGTAGGGTTGATGAATATCTTTTCCTATACTGGACTGTAACATAACTGTGTACTGAGAGGCTTCTCTGAGCAGCAGATGAAAACAGAAGGGAAGACCCACAATCAAACATCAGGCAGTGCTCTGACAGTCTTGTGGAAGTGTAAGGGATAAAACTGGGAGAGCTGGAGTGGTCAAGTACACCACAAGAAGGTCTACAGAGTCCACTAACTTGGACCCTCAGAGTCTGAACTACCAACTAAAGAGCATGCAGGGACTGAACATAGGCTCCCCTAACCATATGTAACAGATATGCAGCTTGGTCTTCACATAGGTTCCCTAAAAATTGAACCAGGGTCTCCTCGGATTTGGTTGCCTGTCACTGGGTCCCCTTTACCCTAACTGGACTATCTAGTAGGACCTCAGTGGAAGAGGATGTGTTTAGGCCTACTGTGAAGGGATGTCCCAGGGTGGGATTGTACCCAAGGGGAGCTTTCCCTTCTTCTAAGTAAAGGGCGAAATTGGGGGAGAGATTTGCAAAAGTGGTACTTGGAAGAGAGGAGAGAAAAGGGGGCACAATTGCGAATATAAAGTAAATTAATAAGTGAATAAATAAATATTGATAAATATAGAGAAAAAGAGAAATGAGGTATTTATATTAGGCAAATAATAGGGCAGTAAGAGTGTCTGCAATATATTGAAAAGTGTTTTAAAGATTTTCAAATATTGATTCATTTGAACTCATAAGCATTACTCAACTCATAAATGTTGTCTCCCCCCTTCTGCCCGAACGCTGCCTCGAACTAACAGGGTTCCTCTGCCTGAGCTCTGAAAATGAAAGTGCAATATTGAATAGGTAGGGAGAGAGTGGGCAGCCTTGTCTAGTCCCTGATTTTAGTGGGATTG
>NW_022196906.1:32706041-32706630 GCF_008632895.1 Mastomys coucha | reverse complement strand
AAAAAAAAAAAAAAAAAAAAAGAAAATGAAAGTGAACTGACAGCCCTGGGCTGAAGCCAGCCACCTGTGGTGCAAGACAATAGCCCACAAACACTGCAGCTCCTCTTGAAACCAGAAGACAGACCTATAGCTAGCTTCTGCTAAGTCTCCTGTTTGAAGTCTTTGCTCACCGTAAACAGACTGACTGCCAGGGATGTAATGCCACTGAGAACCCTGTCTCCATGTCTGCTGTTGTATTTACGTTATGCATATACCATGTTTAGATTTGTGGTTTCACTTTGGTACCTGGATATAAAAACTCATTTTACCCCAAGTAAAGCACGCTTTGATACATTTACTTAGCGTCAATCTCGTTCTTTGTTCTCTGCCCATTTATTTCCACAGGTCTAGTCCAACCTCCAGTTTGAAGAGACCCATGAACCTGAGTAGACTCTACACACACACACACACACACAGAGAGAGAGAGAGAGAGAGAGAGAGAGAGAGAGAGAGAGGGAGAGAGAGAGAGAGAAGGCACCTATCTGACATTTGATAATCGTGAAAAACACAGAAGGATGAGAAGGATGTATCTCTTAGTCTCTCTTTTTTT
>NW_022196906.1:32692511-32706031 GCF_008632895.1 Mastomys coucha | reverse complement strand
TTTATTGCTGCTGCTGCTGGAATAGAGTATCATATTTTACATAAAGTATAATGATCAATAATCTGTTTGACTCAGTTCTGGAGTGGAGATGTCCAGGATCAATGGACCACATCTAGTATGCAGTTTCCTGTTGTATTAGGCTGTACAGAAAGCTTAGGAAACCTGAGAGAGCCTGGGGAAACAGAGACATCTGGCCTCATCCTTACTTTAGGAATTTACATATGTGGCAATTAATTTACTTCAATAAGAACATTAAATCAGTGGCCTCATAATTTATTATCCCTAGGAGACACCCATCTAGTGTACTATTGTATTAAAGATTAAGTTTCTAACATAGAATTTGGAGTTAGACTAAATACAGTCTATTTATTACCTCATGCAAACTCAACTTAATCAACAGGGATAAAATTAGAATATATATTAAAAATAATAGATATTTTATAAAAAATATAAATAGGACCAGCAAAGGACACCTGTAGTTGGTTGGCCTGGTATTGCTTGTACTTTAATGTTAATATTGGTTTTTCAAGACCTAGTTGCTCCAGAGACAAGAGAGTCCCCACATAGATCCAAGTGATACTATGTGATATTGCCTCCCCAAATTATTTCTGATTGGTAATAAAGATGACAAGAGCCAATAGTTGGGCAGAAGACACATAGGCAATGTCTAAGATTCCCACACTCGGTGGTCAGAGGAGAACCATGAGGGGGAGAAGAAGGTGAATAGAGGAAGGAGCTGCCATGGGTTAGGTAAGCCATGAAAACTTGGCCCTGAGGGCTGTCCACTTGGAGTTAAGATCATTCCAGATGAAACATAGTGAATAATAACTTGGGGTTATTGAAAGGAAAGTAGATTCTAATAGCATAGAGATAGCTATCTATTTGGTTCTTGTGCTTATTAAAACTTGTAAATATAAAGGTTGTATGTATCTTTTATCCAGAAACTAAATAGTCAAAGGTAGGGTAGAAACCCTGGTTTGGGATTTAAACATTCTACAGCAGACACCAAATTACAAAATAAAAATTTTAACATCTAGATATAGTTTCACATTTATAGTAAAATAAGAACCAGCATAGAATTTGAGTTGGTTTTCTTGGCAAGATCAGCTGGAATTATGAAGGCACAAAGGGGTCAGGCAGTAAGTTTGAGGGATTGCTGTATTGTGGATGGGAATGGTGCTGCTTGTATTTTGTTGCTAATTCTGCTCTCCTGGGAGGGCTTGCAGACAAGGAGTGAGTCACATACTCAGGTGACTTCTTGTGAACCACTCCCCTAATGAATAAAGGAGCCAATTAATTGCCAGTAGGAGGGACTTCCAGGTTGGACAGAGGAAGAGAGGAAGCAGGAGAGAGTTAGGCCCTTTTGGATGGGAATAGCATGAGGACAAGATGTAGCTACTATTGTCAACCAATTTCAATGGTGGATCCATCAGACATACTGTCAGGGTTGAGAGTAGCAGGGCGCAGAGCTGGAATTTGCTGTAATCTTTTGAGAATATTTCTGGCAACATTGCTATTGTGTTTTGTTATTGACAATTTCTTCACTTATCTTACAGTTTCACTTAATTTTTTACATGTTTATGCTATTCTTCTTTCTTCTATCATATAAACACGAAAGAAACATTTTTTGCTATATATTTGTATTGAGTATGGTACTCAAGATTTACAGTGGACCACTTTATGGCTTCATTTTTAAATATTGTAGATTAAAAGTGGTAATATTTGCTTATGAGTTAATATAACAGTTTCTGTTGCTCATGGGAGTAAGAAATGACACAGTTTTGAGAAACATGATACATGTATTTAGCATAAACCAAGAGGTACCTGCTGTATGTACCCTAGATAGGGAAAATTTGCAGAAGGTTGGGAAAGCAGCAGGTTGTGATGGACTTTTTGTGTGGTATGTGTGATGTTCGTATTTTTTTTGGCACATTTATGAATTTCTAAAATTTTCATTTCTTATACTTACATGTTTGTTTATTTGTATGTTTGTATGTGTGTGAATACATATATAATTTATGAGTATTCATATGGATGTGAAAGGACAACATTGTGGAGTTGGCCCTCTCCTTCAGCTTTTAAGAAGACTGCATGAATTGAACTGTAGCCATTATGCATGTAGTGTGGTTACCGCCTGAACAATCACAGTGGCCCATATTTATAATGGTTTTGACACATTTGCTAAAATGTATTTAATGCATTTGAAAATTCATAGATTTCACAGTACAACTCAGAGTTTTATATATCCATGAGTTGTGCCAATGTTGCCATATTATACTAGAGATTCTTTTTATTGTCTAAAGCCTTATAAATACATGGTAAAGTGATACCTCCTTTCCCATATGTCAGAAAGACACTAAGCTTCTTTCTTCTCTATAAAACTGTCCCTGACATTTTCTATATATGACACAACAAAATGTATGACCCTTTTTGGTTGCATTATCTTGGCATGCTTCAGAGCATTTGAAGCAATGAAATATCTCAGAACTGCAGACTTCTTTATTATAGAAAAATTCTCTATTCCATGGCTCAGTTACACTTTTCCCATCTATGTATCACTAGATGGCTACTTGGATGGCTTTAAATGCGCTTCAGAATTGAATAGTTGCAGAGCGCTTCTATTCATATCATGCACTAGCAAATTGCACACAAATTGCCTTGTACATACACATTTTCAGTTATGTTATGTCTTGTTTTGTTTTGTTTTAGAATTGAGCCATAGGTTAAGTTAAACAATTTTATTTGTAAGCTCTGTGAAACTGTCATTAACCTCCAAACGCTGATAAGCTCTGTAGCAGAAAAGGACTCTCTTCTTTCCTAATTTTTGTTAGAATGTTATTTATTGGTTACAGTGGCATGTGACTATTAGGTTGCCATCTGTAACTCCTTTTGCTGTCTGTAACTCCTTTGTAATTTCACCACTTTTGGGCAGTCTGTTTCTGGATGAAATGCATGAGCTTCTCTGTAGCCATCGGTAGAGGTAAATCTTTAAATGCCTCACCAAGCTCCAAGAGGGTGCCCAGAATGGCTCTGCACTTGCCTAAGAGCTCTGGATTCATGAATGAAAGACACATTAGCAGCATCAGGATGATTCTGCTCCTTTCTCTTCCCCTTGCTGGGGAATTCTAAAAGTCCTGCTTCCATCTCCCTGGCCAATCAGTGACTGTTAGTAACTTTATTGAGTAATCAAAAACTGTCTGAGGACAGAGACCCTCAGAGTATGAACATGCAGATCCCCTTGTGATTTGGGGACCCTTATTAAGATAAAGCATTAAAACTAATCCCTAACATAGTACCTCTAGACTGATTTAAACCCCTTCAAAACCTTCTTTGTGGATCTGGAACACTCCTATTTTCAGGTGAGATTTATTCATGTTCCTAGGAAAATATTTTTGTTTAGTCTGATTTGATAGTTTCAATATTTTGTGTATTTAGCCTTTTAAAACTGTCTTTTGACAAACATTTCTGAATGTGATTTCTAAAATAAATTATCTTAGTAAAATGAGTATATCTAAAACATAGTCCCTGATTCCTACTAGTACAGAAATCTGTACTAGGGAAATGGAAACATGAGGAACAAGCCCTCCTCACAAGGCACTAAGTGACACTGTGTGAGACTCAATGCCCATTGTGACCACACACATTTCCCACAATCTCATACATTCTCCACCATTGATCCAGTTTTGGAGTTTCTTTTGCTAACTGTTCTGTATCACTCTTCCCTGTTTCAGAGAATGAATGAGCTATCAGAAAACCAAATTTTAGACTCTCATATTCAGAAGTTGCCTTCTTAGCACTCTTCTGAGTCAGGGTTACACTGTGTAGCCCTGATTGGCCTATAGTGCAGCATATATAAACCAGGCTGGTATGAAACTTACAATGATCTACTGTCTCTGCATCTTGAGTGCTGAGGTTAAAGTTGTGTGCTCCACCACATATGAATTTTTTTACTTTTTTTGTTTATATCTTTCCTTTTCTGCATTAGCTTACAAATGCATTTGAGTGAGTTATTCATTCATAATTTAGTGTTCTTGACTCTAAATCTGTGACAATCTTCTCACTGAAGGGAAGCAACACACACCCACTGAATAGCCATACTGAAAAAATATTTTATATTCAGGGACTAGAACTCTAATAATTTTTTTCCTTTCATAATGCTCAAGCATTAGTGTTGAAGCCTGCTCACTCTGCAACTATCAGATATCTCTCTCAACAGGCTTAGGGAAATGCTGGCTTTGTTATCAGCTTCTTTCAAGTATGTGATAAGACTAAGGGCTCTTTCACATAGTTTCTATTTTTGTGATGATATCTGGATTAATTCACTTACTTTGTTAGTTATAAATCTGATGTGGACACAGCAAGTGAAAGCAGAAGAGACAATATGTGTGCAGGTTGGGCCTAGAGATTGGAAATGGCTTGGGTGGAATGAAGTCAAGTAGACAGAGGCAACAGGGTTAATATATATGATGAATCTTCTGGTACAAATCTAGAGATGGGAGTATACCTGGCTAAATAGAATGATGGGTTGGGACAAAGATAGTGAGAATAGGTAGAAAACTAGAGGTTGGCTGTGGCACAACTTGGGGTGGTCAAGACTAGGTTGGGGTACTAGATGTGGGACTCGAGCTAGATATGTAGAGATGGGGAGTAGGCTTAGATAGAGAGTTAGATAGGCTTACCTGGCCAGACCTTGGTGAAGGAAATGGGAGGTGTGGATTGGTATCGAGGTGGAATGCAGTTCAGAGGGAACTGTTGGTAGTTTTAAGTAGGAAGGAACCTGATGGAAGCCTAGAGGTTATTTGTAATTCAGGCAGAGGTAGCCAGACTAGGATGAGACATTGGATATGGATCCTAGTCTAGATCTGGAGGGGTGGAGACAAAGCATGATTCTTATTTTGGAAAGTATTCATTCTTTCCATACAAGTTATTTAGTAAATAACAAAGATATATTCTGTGTTCTGTTATTTTTAGCCTCCTTTATAGAATAATAGATTTGGTGCATGTTGGTCATCACTGCTCAGGTCATTATGACAAAAACCATGTTATAGACTACACCTTCCACCCTCTTTCAGAAAGTATTGAAACCTGGTTGGAACCTGGTTTAATCTTAGTGCAATAAGGCATACCACAAAAGATTTTACTCAGCAGCCAGGCATTAGAGCCACAAAGAGTATATGTCCAAGTACTTCTCAAGTGCTTGCACTGTGAGGATTACAGTTGGAGAAACCTTTGTTCTGACACCAATTAAACATCCCAGAAATAATAGGAATAAGCATTTGGGATTATTAGTTCCAAGTCTATGTTATTTTCACAATATTAAACCTACTGATCCATGAGCATGGGATCTTCCATCTTTTCACTACAACTTAGGTTTTTTTCAATATTAAAGTTCATATTATGTCTGTCACTTGCTTAGAGTTATCCCAAAACATATTGAGAAATTATAGTGAAAGATTGTGTTTCCCTGATTTCTTTCTTAGTCAGTTTGCCATTTGTATATATGGAGTTTATTCTCTGTGTGTGTGTGTGTTATTTTGTATTCTGAAAATGTTTATCAGATGTTGAAGCATCTTTGTGGGTTCTTTGGGGTCTCCTATCTATAAAATATTCTCTACAAATAAAGATATTTTGGCACTTTTTTCCCTATTTGAATGACCTTAATCTTCTTCAATTGTCTTATTGCTATGATTTGAAATACTATATCAAATAGATATGGAAGAGATGTATAACCTTGTCTTGATTTCAATGGATATTCTTTGAATTTTTCTTCATTTAGGATGATATTGGCTATGGATTTTCTATATAAATTTCCTTTATTGTGTTGAAGTTTGTGCACTTCATCCTAGTTTCTTCAGGACTTTTATCATGAAGAAACACTGGATTTTTGTCAAAAGCCTTTTCTATACTTAATGAGGTGGTCACATTTCTTTTGTTGTTTTAGTTTTTTTTTGTTTTTTGTTTTTGTTTTTGTTTTGTTTTTTTTTTGTTTGTTTGTTTTTTTTTTTTTTTTTTTTTTTTTTTTGCTTTGCTTTTAGTCTGTTTGGTTTGTGTGGTCCATTATTTTGATTGATTAATATATGTTGAACCATCCCTGCATCTCTGAAATGATGTCAATGTGATCATCATAATGGATAATTTTCTGATGTGTTCTTGAATTTAGTTTTAGTGTATTTTACTAAAGTATTTTTGTATCTATGTTTGTGGTACATAATATTTCTTCTTGTTGAGCCTTTATGATATTTGTATCAGGGTAATAAAGTGGCTTCATTAAAAGAACTTAGAAATGTTCCTTCAATGTCTTTCTGTGAAATAGTGTGAGAAACATTAGTATTAGTTTTTCTTTGACTTTCTGGAAGAATTCTGCACTGAATTTGCCTATTTCTGATTTTTTTCAGTCATTGCCCCAGACCGGGTTCGTTGTGGAGACCCCAGTTTCCACGGGATGAGAATTCTGGTCAGGTGAGCAATTAAATTGGCGGATGACAAACAGACTCAAGACACAAAGGTGTGGTGAATCTGAATGTATTTGTGTAAGGTGAGAATCAGGCTTAAATACCATACAGCAAACAGGGCAGATGTCAAGAGTCATGTAGGCAGGTGGGGGTTACTGCAGGGGAAGCAAGACTGAAGTCATATAGGCAGGTTACCCCCACACCAAGGTCAGCAGGGTCTAGTAGCTAGGTGTGAAGCAGGAGGAAGTTGAGTGGAGCCCTCCCTGTTGAGGTATTTTGATATTCCTAGGCTAATTCTCTGGGTCTGCTGGAGGCAATGACCAGGAGATTCCAATATAGCATTTCCTGCTAGTTCTCTGATTCTAGCCCAGGGCACACAATGGGGAGTTCTGACCTGACCTAACACTTCTAGCTAATGTCCTTGAGTGGAAGCCCTTCGATTACTATCTAATACGCAAAACATTAAACTATCTATTGCCCTAAAAGAATGTACTCGACCTCTGTTGCTGTCTCTAGCAAGGCAGTATCCTAGAGAGAAATTACAAGTTATGGGAAGCTTGGTAATAAACTAGGATAGTTGGAAACATTGTGTCGGCCAGGAGACAATGCCCAATCTTAACCATTTACGAATCATTTCTTGGGGTACCTTTATGCCTAATTATGAGGCTGTGTTGATGATTGGAAAGACTAATCTGGAACATGTCTGAGTTAGGGGATACCAGGGACTTGCTTTCCAGGAGGCACAGATCTCCTTTTGGAATCTTATTGCCTCTATCCTTTATCAGGATTTTATCCCCGATATTTTGGATGTGACTGGAGTAGACGAGTGTGCATAGCAAGTCATGATATTTTTAACTGCCACCATTTCTACAGTACAACTTATGGGTCTAATGCATTTAATTGTTTATAAGATATGGGAAATAAAAGTGGTCTAGACGCTTTTGAAGCAGCCAATGTTACAACTTTGTGAAAAAATCTGATAGTTCTGTAAATGGGTAGAAATGGAGTTATCACATGATCTAGCAATTATATATAAATATATACTAAGGAATTGAACATAAAAGTAGTAATGCTCATAAGACTGTCAATCTTAATGCATGAAGCATAAATTTAATAAGTATGCATCATTGAATGAATGAAAGAACAAACTATCATATCATCATATGTCAGAATTTTATTCTTATTTTAAAATATTAAGTATTGAACTACTATTCAGTGTAAATGAACTTTGAAAATATATTGCTACACATATTGAGAAAACCCAACATATATCATTTAACTTTATGGATTTTCCATAAATTAAAAAAAAACAAAAATGAAATAAAACAATAGTAAGATTTCTCTTTGCCTCATGTTCATAGTGAATTTGAGAACAGTCTTCAAATTAATCTAGAATGTATCTGATTGGAAATGGTAAACTTTGAAATTGTAAAATGATGTTTGCATGTATTCTAAGAGTACCAATTATCAACTTGGAATTTATATAACAGGGAGTGAGCTTTCTCCTTTCCTCACATCTTGGCCAACATTTATTTATTTAATTATTTATTTATTTATTTTTATTTTTATATTTTGGTTTGTTTTGTCAGTTGTGGCCAAATTCTTTCAAACTGTAGGAGTTTGGTATCTTAAGATGAGTCATTGTCTTCAAAGTCCATTTTTAACATTCACAGCAGTTTACTTGTGTCGTCAGGCTTCTAATAGATGACACCTAGTCAGGGTGGTTCCAATACTAACTCTGAGCAGAGAATCACAAGTTCGATTAATCAAATTGATAATTGCATGTTTAGGAATGTTATATTCTTAATGAACTAGAAATCAAAGTTTCCCCAATAAAGTAGAAACATTCATCTCTGTTTATGTACTTGACTTTACGGCCTATGCAGCAAGTCAGGTATAACCATCTATCCTCCAAAACTCAATTAAAAGAGACAAATTAATATATATGTACATATAAATATATTTTGTGCAAAAACGATGAATAAAGAGTACATGAATTTTAAAGAGAGTATGGAGAGGTCTAGAGAGGGTTTGTAGGAAAGAAAGGGAAGAGAAACATGTTATATTTAAAATACTAGCTCAAAAATAAACAAACAAAAAGTCATATTAATAGTAAAAAGCAGAATATAGAGACTATCCAGTGAAGCAAGTATGGGAACATGGAGAAAGAGTTTCGGTGATATTTGCTCCCCAACTCCATTTTCAGGGAAACTTCACTTGAAGGTAAAGTTTAATTAAAAGGCAAAAAACATGTATAGCTAAGCAGTCTAGACAAGGTGTGGTCCTATGCATCACTGTCTCTACTCTGAGTACCTCCTGCAAGATCAGACTCTCTTACAAAGTGATCTGACATGTTGTTAATGACAAGTTTCTCTTCTGGCAGTCAAATTGCCCCCAGTGCTTTGATCTTTTCTTTTCCCATCAGGAGATTCCTAGAGAAACAAATATTTATTGGGGTCTATTCTTTCAGTATTCTGATAGTCAAAGAGATACTCACAGGTGTCTGTTTACAATGCTTTCAAAAGGTTTCCTTGAGCTGCTAATTCTTCTGTCTTTACATCTTTAGAATTCCTGGACATGGTTCTTCATAATCTTGCCAAAGGTGAATTATGATCTTAATTTAACTCTCACTTGGGACAACTTCAATATAATTATATTGTCTTTTCATTTTTTTTTTATATTGCCATTCACAGAAGTAACAACAACAAAAAGATTATGAAATTCCCAACTGTGAAGTACCCCAGACTTGACTATCTGTTTTTGAAAAGAAAATCTAAACATATTTAGATCAAACTGCTAACTAAATAAACTCAATTGTTTCTTTTAAAGCTTTTCAGACTTTGAGCAACGAATGTGTGATACGGTGTTTACAGGAGAAACAGTCAATGCACTTATAACTATATGTATCAATTGACAACATTTGAAAGTGATACATTTATGTTCAGGGTAGGGAGGAAAAAGCACAGACATAATGTAAGACTAATATTTCATTTCAGGTATCAGACATGACTGGTGTTCCACAAAGACATGTTGGCAACACAGGATTGTTTTTAAAGATGGAAAAGTATTCTTTATATTATAGGATAACATATAGTGATAATTAGTAAAGCATAAATTAAGATGTAAACAATATAACTTCCAACTACAAACACATAGCAGAAAGACATATGATTAAAAAAAGCTACACTGACAAAGAACTACTCACTGAGAATTTCTTTGTTGTTTAACTGCAGAAAAAAAAATTAAATTGAATTTTGATCAATACATTCTCCTACTCAGGGTTTTCCTCAAGGCAACTTTAACATCTTTGTTCCTAAAGCTGTAGATTAAAGGATTCATCATGGGAACCATAATAGTATAAAAGATGGAAGAAATTTTTCCCTCATCCATAGACCCAGCTGAGGAAGGCTGAAGATACATAAATGTGCTTGATCCAAAAAACAGAGAAACAGCAAATATATGAGAACTGCAGGTACTAAAGGCTTTGTATCTGCTCTCTGTGGATCTCACTTGGAATATGTTGCGAAGAATGAAGACATAAGAAGTAAGAATGATGGTTGTAGGAACAATAATATCCTTTCCTGCTACAACAAACAGCTCTATTTCATTGACATAAGTGCTGGTACAGGAGAGCTGCAGTAAAGGGAGGATGTCACAGAAATAGTGATTGATGGTATTCCCATCACAAAAGGTCAGTTGAAGCATGCAACCAGTGTGAATCATGGCACCCAAAAGTCCCATCAAATATGAACCAAGTATAAGATAGACACACACCCTAGGGGACATAACAGTGGTATACAAGAGTGGATTACAGATAGCCACATAGCGATCATAGGCCATTGATGTTAGTACATAATATTCAGATATTGCAAAAAAGCAGAAGAAGTAGAGCTGGGTCATGCATCCCGTATAGGAGATAACATTCTTCCTTAGTATGAAGTTCATCAGCATTTTTGGTGTAATCACTGAAGAATAACAGAGGTCTATGAGGGACAAGTTAAAAAGAAAAAAGTACATAGGGGTGTGAAGGTGAGAGTTCAGTGCAATTAGAATGACCAAAGCCAAATTTCCTAATGTGGTCACCATATATATTATTAGAAAAAGTAAGAAGAGGGGTATTTGGAGTTTAGGTTCTTCTGTTATCCCCAAGAGAATGAATTCCAACACCAAAGAGCCATTTGCCACAGCCATTCTTCCCCAGGAAAATCTGGAGAGACAAAAATATGCAAACTTACAAGAGAAAGCACAACTGACAAAAATCTATGATAATCTTGAGAAATGTACTGGCACTACACAGATCAACTTAAAAACAGTGTACCCACCTTTGGTATTACCATAATGTAAAGTTGTATTCTTTCTGTACTAAATTTAGTAAATATAGTGTTTGCATCTAACTTTAGCACTTGACAGGCATAGGCAGATAGACTTCCATATATTAGATCAGTCTGGTAAACAGAGTTATAAAGTGATACCCCCTCCTCTACACACACACACACACACACACACACACACACACACACAATCACATAGTATCACAAATAGTCTACACAACTGAGTTAGGTACTGTCATTTTAATACAACTGTTAGAAAAATCAAGAGAAAAAAGTAAAATGGAATGGAATAAGACAGACTTGTTCATTTCTCTTTTCAACTTTTGTTTATTTATCTACTTCAGATAAAGAGGGAAAGTTTAGGAAACTAGTATTGACTTCAGGTTTCACTCTGTGGAGTAGAAATCATGAGCATTGTTTCCATACAAATGAACCAGAATCTATGACTATTTTATGTATGTCATAAAGAAGTATGTTACCAAGGAAAACAGTGCAACTTAAAGTTCTCCTGGCTCTCTGAATAGTGCCAATTTATTTTTTGAATTTCTCTTGAATCATAAGATTGCACAAAGAGAGAAATGGATCCTCAGACTAGTCTCAACCTGAAGCTACTGTGTAAAACAAAAGGAAACACACTCCGGGAGAAACCCTGCATAATCTTCCCTCCATGGGAAGTTTGAAATGGTTATATTCATGTGAGGAGAAAGAAGGATGCTGGTTGCTGGAGTAGAAAATTAAAACAGGTGACATTTGGCCAAGTGGAAGAATGTACAATTATGCAACAAGAATAGATTCTTGATTTCAAGCATTCAGCAATGATAAACAAATTAACAGTGCTCTATTTTTTACCTGTTTGCTTAAAAATTGTTTTATATTTATATACATCCATAAAACCATATAAACATATATGAAAGGCTTACGTGAATTAGCTCCATTATTTCAACAATGCATATCTTGATCAAAACAAAAATTATGTGATAGATATGCTACTTGAACATTAGTAGTAACACAACAAAATAACATGTAAATAAATAAAAATTGAAATATTAGTATGAATAGATTTAAAAACTTACCTTACTTAGCAGAAAAAAAAGTGTGGTTTCATTGTCATTATTACTTACTTTTCTTGTCTTAGAAATTCAATTCCAGTTTCCAAGTATTTGCTTTAATTCTATTAAAGTGATTAACAGTTATTTTCAGGCATTTTCCTTATACCTTTCTGAATTATTACCCATTAGTTGTAATAATACTTCTTAAACCAGTAAAATATGAGAAAAACAAGTCAATTTTCTTTTATCATATTTGTCACTTGAAAGTCCAGTTTCTTATTAGTTTAATTTCCTAATGCAATCAGAATATGCCAGAAGCTTTCTTAGATACTGCGAAGAGACTAAAGATACCTATAAAAAGGCACTAACACAATTGCTTGTATATGGTAGACCATGAAGTATCCTAAGTGCCTCAGAGATTCAACCAATGCCTGCCCTGGTCTTTGGGGATTGTATATCCTTAGTACTTGAGCCAAAATTGAACGCCCATTTCCTAATTACCTTCTTCAGGGATAGCCACTGTTTTTTCTTAGATTTTTTTCTACAGTTCCAATTCTTTTATTTTATAAAAATTGTTCTTAGAGCATAGTAATATTTCAACTGTAATCTCCCCTGATAAATCTCTCAAATCACTTTTAATTTGTGTTAATTTGTTTGCTGAACTGGACATGGATACTAAGAACTTATATTTTTTTCTAGAGTTCAAACATAAAAGTACTTTCCCCAGCCATCTAAAGCTAATTTTACATGTTGAATATGTTCTGATTTCAACATTTCTTGAAATTACCACTTAAATATCAAACTTTCTTTGCCTTTAAACATAATATTTCAATACATGTCATCAATTTTTATATATTTTATTGAAAAATTTGAAAGTAAATGGATTGGGGAATTGGAAATTGATGGAGAGGGGTAGTTAACAATTCTTTAACCAGGTTCTACTTATTATAAAACAGGCATGGTAAATAAAATATACACTTCATCGGGTATTTGTGGTGAATAATTTTGGAAAGGAAAAGTAAAATGTAAAAAGCAATGCCCTGCAAATCAGAAATAGTGAACCTGGCTACAGTGTTACCAGTACTCATTGATTTATGACAAGTGTTTGTCTAAATTAATTCACCATGAATTGAAAATAAAATAAATTAAATGTGCATAAATTAAATGTGTAGGCTAGCTTATTTGGGGTTTTGCAATTACTAGACTCAGAACAGCATGCTGAAATGTGCAAACTTTGGTTTTTCATTATGACTAATCATAATTATCTGGAGTAGATAATATATTTTTAGTATAGCTTTTGTGAGATTAATTTGGACATATGTTTGTAATATAGTTTCAGTTTCAGAAGAAATGATAATTGGTATATTCTGACTAACTTGTGACCTTGATTTACATTTTTTTAAAACTTGAATATTCCTATGTTACTTAGGGATTGTGTGTTCTTTCAATATATTAACATATTCAGTAAAATCTCTTAAAACTTACACCAGGCCAGGAGAATTCATAGGTTCCTGTAGCATCAGCAAGCAGATTTTTTAAAAATTCATTTATTTATTTACTTATTTAATGAATACACTGTAGTTATCTCTAGACACACCAGAAGAGGGCATCAGATCCCATTACAGACAGATGGTTATGAGATCAGTTGAGTTATCTCTCCAGCTTTGCACGTAGGTTTTTTTTTTTTT
>NW_022196906.1:32662443-32692501 GCF_008632895.1 Mastomys coucha | reverse complement strand
TTTCAGGCACATAAGAAACTCCTAGCAAGTCCTAGTCTAGATACATATGTAATGTACTCCAAAACACAAATGGGAAGCAATAAATTAAAACTAAAAATTGAATCAAGTGGTTATCTCTATACTGTAATAAGAATGGCTAATAAGCTTCTACAGAAGTTGGGAGAGTGTATAATTTGAACTTTGTGAACCATAGTGCTCATAGTACTTGCTGATTGTGAAGATGTGTTGGTCCAAGTTTGTATAAACTCTAAATAAGTTGTATTTATATCTGTGAAGATTATAGGTCTGTTTCCAGAACATATCCATTCTGAGCATCAGTGTCACATTGCAAAAATGCCAAGTACCAGGATCTGCTTGGAGAAGGGTTCTGAGAGAAAGGGTGTTTGGGAGAGGGGAAACAAAGAACTCAATTTCAAGTGGTGCGTTCAAGCTGATGGCTGGTATTCCGTTGGAGATGGCTTTCCAGAGTGTTCTCTCTCTCTCTCTCTCTCTCTCTCTCTCTCTCTCTCTGTCTCTCTCTCTGTCTGTCTGTCTTTCTCTGTCTCTCTCTGTCTCTCTCTCTGTCTCTCTCTCTGTCTGTCTCTGTCTCTCTCTCTCCCTCCCTCCCTCTCTGTCTCTTTCTCTCCCTCTCTGTCTCTCTCTGTCCTTCCTTCTCTCTCTCTCCATCCCTCCCTCTCCCCCACTTTCTCTGTCTCTCTTGTGTGTGTGTTCTTCTCCAGACAGCTTTTCAGAATTCTCTCTGCTCTGCTCTTTCTATTGGTATTCTAAAAAGTCTCTGGATAGCTCAACTCTTGCAGAACAAAAGTCCAGTTTTTTATTTTACATATCATTTCATTTTTTACCTTACAACCCCTTTTGATTATCCTATAAATCAGCATCCATGACCCCAGCCCTTATTTTTTAGAAAGAGATAGAAGCACAAGCATAGACAACAAGATAACTGGATGGGACACCACTCTAAAATTACCATTCTGATCATACCTGGACCTACATTAGCTCTGTGTCAGGCTGACTTTTAACTTATAAATCTATGTGCCTTCATAACCATAAACAAACAAACGAAAACTTATCTGGGTGGGATCTTGCTACTCTCTGAATCTCTTTATCTCCTTGATATCTTTCTGACAGACTAGCTCCAAGTACAGTTGCCTCTCTCTCTCTCTCTTTTTTTTATTTAGATCTGTGAAGCTCCTTGTACAATTCATGTTTCCCACAGCCTTAAGGGGCTGTCCAGAAAGTCATCCTTGACTCTGCTGTCTCTGATTATCATGGAGTCATTAACCTTGGTAGGGAGGACATTTATTGAAAGGAAGACATGAAAATGTGTACACTATTGTATAAACAAGACTGAGCCTGACAGCAACGCTCAACACTCATGGGGGCCCATACCCAGCTGGGTCTTTTCTAGCATCAGGAAAGCATACCATACTGTTCCCCACATGGCCAAGCCAGACTCAGCAGAAAAATACAAACACACTGAAAACACAATTGAATGACAAAGAAAGGAAATTAGAGAATGGGTACTCTGTGACTTGTAGGCACTTAGGTAATGATCCTTATGATCAAACCAAGATAGTATATCATCTTTTCAAATCTTGACTCTAAGGGATTAAGCCCTTTTAAAAACCTATTATATTTCAGCATATAGCATACTACATAAAGCCACCGTGGATCATTTTTACAGTTTCAATTCATAAAATTATTATTTAATAAACTATTTCACAGGTATTGTCTTAGACTTAAGTATCACAAGAGTATGAAGAGATCATAACAACAAAGGAAAGTTTTTCTTAATGAAATAGACTTAAGATGTATTATTAAATATATGGTAACCACAAATAATAGTTGGTTAGAGTTTCAAACCACGATAATTGCAAAAAAATAAATAAATAACACTAAAATTTGCAGAGAAAGATATCATATTGTAATCAAAAAAGCAAACTGACCAGTGTAGAAAAAGAAATGAAACAATTGGAATGACAGTAAAGCAATTCCAAAAATGGAAAGATCACACAATTAGAATAAAATTAGAAAACATTATTTTACAACAATATTTAAAATAAAATATGCCAAAAGGAAACATGTAGAATATTGCATTAAACAGCACATTCTTCTAAAGAACCCAATTGAATATTAAGCAGAATAAGTAAATATTATATTAGGCAATAATAATAAATAATTAATGGTATAACAAATTTGAAAAGTGTGTAATGACAAGTACCTTAATTGAGCACAAAGGTAAGAAACTAAAAAATAATGTATAAAACTTTTGGCCATTTAATAAATATGGGGTCATTAAACAATAAAATCCTGAGGATGATACTGTTAAAAGAAGATGTCTTAAAAGGGACTCACTAGGATATAGTAAGAAAACAAATAGGAAACAAAGCAACTCAAAACTTAGAAGAGAACAATGATTAACAAAAAAAGCCACCAGCATAAACACCTATTATTCAAGTCTTTACCATTTTATGGAAAAATTTGAGTATTTTTGTTAGTGTTTTACTATGCCAGAATATCATGAGGAAAATATTAGAACATAGCAACACTGATGAATAAAAATGACAGAATCAATGCATTTTTGAATGCAGATACTGTGTCCTTATTTTCATTAAATTCAAGGAGGTCTTTAATTTCTAAATTCCTTTCCTGACCCAGGGGTCATTGAGTAAAGAGTTGTTTAGTTTCCATGACTCTGTAGGCTCCTGTTGTATTGTTGTTGTTGTTGTTGTTAAAGTACAGCTTTAATTCATGATGGTCTGCTAAGACACACAAGTTTACTTCAGTTTTCTTGTATCTGTTGAAGCTTGCTTTGTGACTGACTATATGGTCAATTTTGGAGAAGGTTCTATGTGGTGCTAAGAAGAAAGTATACTCTACTGTGTTTATGTGAAATGTTCTGTAGATATCTGTTAGGTCCTTTTGATTCATAATCTTTGTTAATTTCATGAGTTCTCTATTTAGTTTTTGTCTTGATGACCTGTCTATTTGTGAAAATTGGGTGTTGCAATCTGCCACTATTAATGTGTAGGTTCAATGTGTGATTTAAGATTTAGTGTTGTTGTTGTTGTTGTTGTTGTTGTTTTTCCCAATGTGGGTGCTTTTGCATTTAGGGCCTAGATGCTCTTAAGTGAAAAGTCATCTTGGTGGATTTTTTCTTTGATGAGAATGAAGTGTACTTCTGTATCTCTTGATTAATTTTTATTGAAAATCTATTTTATTAGATATTAGAATGGATACTCCAGTTTGTTGCAGAAAATATTAAAAAGAACCAGCACATTCCCATACTTGTGCCAGTGATTCTTATGATTCTCTGCCTCAGTGGCCTAGTTGGCCATACACTGGTGGGCAATGGCTGACCTGTTTTTATTTCATGGCGACTCTGACTCAGAACTCCAGTCTTTCCACCCAACTCACTAGGTTCCCACTGGTGGGTCATTACCACAACACCCCTGTGCTTCAAATCCCCCATGGCCTTTGTGGTGCATCTTAGGTAAACCCATGCTGTGCTGCCATACCTTTCTCTCTTGATCCCAGAGGAGCAACAGTGTTTAAGAAAACACAACACAAACTTAGTTCAGAAATGACGGTAACTCAATGGCTGGGTGCAACAACTAAAATCCTAATCTTGTAAGCCTCATTAAGTCTAAGTTCTCCGGTGACAAATCCTGATAGATCCGCCATGGAACATGGGAGACACTCATAACTACGTCTTGTCCTCACATTATTCCCGTCCAAAATGACCAAGCTCAATCCTGCTTTCTCCTTTCCTCTGTCCAGCCCGGAAGTCCCGCCTACTCACCCATTGATTGGCTCCTTTATTCATTAGGGGATTGGTTCACAAGAAGTCTCCTGAGTATGACTCACTCCTTGTCCACAACCCCTCCCAAGAGAGAGGAATTGGCATCAACATACAAACAGCACCAGGCTCATCCACAACATCTCTGGGTATGTTTGCTTGGAAAAGCATTTCCAGACCTGTACTGTGAGGTGATGTTTATCTTTGTTGTTGATGTGTGTTTTTGTATTCAGAGGAATGATTGATCCTGCTTTCACATCCACTCTGTTAGTCTGTTGGAGAATTGAATCCACTGATGTTTAGAGACATAAATGACCAATGATTATTAATTCCTGTTGTTTTCATGTTGGTGGTGGTAGAGTGTTTGTTTGTTTGTTTTGTTTTTTCAGGGTTGTATAGTTAACATCCTTGTGTTGGAGTTTTTCCTCTAGTATCGTCTGTAGGGCTGGATTTTTGGAAAGATATTATTTAAATTTGTTGCAGAATATCTTTTATTCTCTATGTATGATGATTAAAAGTTTTGGTGGGTACAGTAGTCTGGGTTGACATCTATAGTCTCTTAAAGAGTTCAAGATATCTGCCCAAGCTGTTCTGGCATTTTAGAGTCTCTGTTGAGAAGTTGGATATAGTTCTGATGTTTGCTTTTATATGTTACTTGGACTTTTCCCCTTCCAGATTTTAGTATTCTTTCTTTTTCTGTAAGTGTTTTATTATGTGGTAGAAGGATTCTCTTTTCTTTTCCAATCTATTTTATGTTCTGTAAGCTTTTTGTATGTTTATTGACATTTCTTTCTTTTGGTTGGGGAACATTTCTTCTATGTTTTCATTTAAAATATTTATTTAATATTTAAATTATCCTTAAAGCTGGGAGTCTTCTATTCCTATTACTCTTAAGTTTGTTTTTTTGGTTTTTGGTTTTTGGTTTTTTTTTTTTTTTTTTTTTTTTTTTTTTTTTTTTTTTTTTTTTTTTTTTTTTTTTTTTTTTTACAGTGTTCCAGATTTACTGGATGTTTTGTGTTAGGAACTTTTGAAATGCTCAATAGTTGATAGCTGAAGAGGTTCTACAGAGATCTATAAACGATCTAAGCTGATGTTATGACAGAAGGTGACTCCTTGAAAACTGACAGTGCAGATTATTGCTGTTGAAAACTTCCACACAATCCATTGTACATACAGAGGTCAAGCTGGAACAAGTTTAGAACCTTTACCCCTATATTCTAATCTCTTTGGCATGGAAGAATACTCATCAGACAACTGAAAGAGAAACTTGAAGATCAACCCAATCACAAAGCCATCAATCTATAATCTAGTTTGCCTGCAAGATATGCTGAGTCAGTGGTGGCATAGAACTTGTGGGGATGGCTAAACAATGTTTGAAACACACATCACTATAGCCCCTAGAAAGAACCTGTGCCCTACATTGCCTGGATAGCCAGGAACCAGAAAATGGATAGCTAAAGGACCTAGTGTAGAACCAAACATGCCTGACTAAGTAAATAAATAAAAATAAATATCAAACCTATAAATAAATAAATAAATAAATAAATAAATTTGTATACATTGGTGAAATTATTCCTAATGATATTCAACTATTTTCAAGAGCAGTACCTTGTCTAGTTCTCATCATAGGTTTTTATTCATGCAGCAGGTGGGAATAAGTACAGAGCCTCCAGCCATATATCATGCAGAAAAGAACTCTAAATTGAAGGTCTCTATTTTGTCCCTCCTCTCAGAGATCTGGGAACCCTGTAGAATAGAGGGAAGGAAAACTATTGGAGTCACAGGGGATGGAGGACACAAGAAAAACATGGCCTTCCAAGTCAAATAAGAAAGGGCTCACATGGGCTCACAGAGACTGAAGTAGCAATTACAGGGCTAGCACAGGTATGCACCAAGTCATCTGTATGTATGTTATGGCTGTTAGCTTGGTGTTTTTGTGGGGCTTCTAAAAATGGGAGCAGGTGTTTATTTTTCGCCTGTTCTGAGATTCATTTCCTTCCACTGGGTTGTCTTGTCCAGTATCACTATGAAGTGTTTTGCCTTGTATTATTGTATGATGTTTTGTCGTGTTTGGTTGTCATCTCCTGGAGGCTTACTCTTTACTGAAAAGAAAATTGAGTGGGGTGAATATGGGTGAACACGTCGTTATATGAGTTCTAGGTGGCAGGGCAAGGCTGTGATTGGGATGCATTGTAGAGGGAAGAATGATTTTCCATTTTTAAAAAAGAGAATTAATGATTGCATAAAAATGATCATTCATAAGGACTTGGTTTTATTCCAAAGAAGCAGAGATGGTTGAACTTGCAGATTAATAAAGGTATTCATCATAGACAGATATCAGAAAACTATCTTCATAAAAAAGGCTTTTGAAAATAAAATATACCTTTGTAATAAAAGTTATAAAAAGACCAAGAATATGCTAGGTCTGCCATGATGATGGAAAGGATGGTCAAATGTGGAGAGTGGTAGAGCTGGAGAGGCATTCGCCTTGACAAGATGGCGTCTACTTCCGCTGTCGACTCCTGGTAAACAACTGTTTGCGCATGTGCGTAGAGTGAAAAGACGCCAAGTCATGGTCCATCCCGGGGCGTCACGTAGGGTGATGAGCAAACAGCCAATCATGGGCGGACATGCCGCACTGTGGGCGGACACGCCGCACTGTGGTGTATATAAGCAGTGCCGATTATTGGCTCGGTCCTTTTTTCTCCTCTTCATGATGCAATAAATGCTTGCTGCAGAAGGATCCTAGTGTCCGCGTGTCTTCTTGCTGGCAAGATGACTGCGCGGGCAACAGTCAAACATGGATCCCATCCCTAAAGCAGAGCCAGCAGGATGTGGGTCTCTTTGAGTGTTACATCCCCTCTTCACTTTAGTCATCCATCGGACTTCTAGCAGCCTCAGCTTGGGGGCTAACACCTGGGAGCTAAGACAGATGCTCTCTGTTGACTGTCTCTGAAGAAGCCACCTGACCATGCCCATCACCTGAGTACGCCAGCCAGCTAGCCACCTGAAGATCTTCTGAACCTGGGGACTTTGGCACCTGAACTTTCTTTGTAGTGTAATCTAGAGACTTGTTTTCAGTTTCTCCTGTGACTATAAGAACCCTGGTTTATTCTCAGTAAAGTAAAGGAGCCTTGATTGGGACATAACTTGGCTTCGTGCTTTCTCTTTGCATTTCAAACCCTCTATTTCAGGTCCTTTATTCCCTCCTGACTGAGTAGAACCCCATTCGTGAAACTGCAGGCCATTTCATTTGACTAATACTGGTTGTTGTAGACCTAAAGCTTGTTTTTATAATAATGTACATATTTTACTTCATGCTCCTCCTTTGGGAAATATTCTCCTTGCCAAGTTTTATGATTCCAAGATAAACAGTAACAGCATGATTCTGGAAATCAAGATTATATCTGGTGATCCTCAGTAATATGGCTATGCTGTGACTTTCAGAACAACTTTTAAGGTTGGGAAAGAACTCTAAAAACATGAGTTCAAGAATACATATATCAGTGCAGCAACTATTTACATGATTTCTCTCTTTTTAAAATTTTATTAGCATTTTATTTTTTATTAATAATTTTATTTATTTATATTTTAAATGATATCCCCCTTCCCAATTACTCCTCCACAAACCTCTCAACTATGCAAAATATAAGGATATAATATGAATTATAAAATGGACTTCATGGACCAGAACGAACATAGGCAGGTGCACTAATGAGCCAGCTTAGAAAGGTTTTAAGGAACAGAACATGATTTAGTCAATAGGGAAAAAAAGACCTGGATCATGAAATAAAGAGGAATAGTTTAAAAAGAGACTCAGATAGATGGTTATATAATATTAGTGGTAAATGGTGGTCTCTTCCATTGAAGGCATAAGCAAGTACATTTTATCCAGATATTCTATTCCCTAAAGGAAGTAGTTATATGCGTGATCCAAATAGAGATTGGAACTCAGAAAGAGTAAACGGGCCATGCCTTAACATAATAAAGTCAATATATGGTCAAGTTATAACCAACATTATGCTAAATAGAGAAAACATCAAAGCATTCACACATAGAGTAACAATGATATAAGAATGTCTACTCTCTCAATTCCTGTTTGGTATAATTTTTAACTGAAAGGCTGGAGAATCTTAGAATTTAAAATGAGGGCATTTAATAGAAATGTATGTATAATGTGTAACCTTTACTTAAAGAAGGCATAAGAAGTCTGTCACGAGCCAGGAAGGTAGACTGGTCAGTTCCAGGAACAGGATTTTGGTCAGCCATTAAGAAGATAACATTGCCCAGAATAAAGAACAGGAAAGCAGTCAGTCATTAAGAAGATAGCGTTGACCAAACCACATTCCTCTAGACAATGAGTGAGCAGAATGACTTCCTTGTGATCTGGTTCAACTAGGTAGTGGGTTCCTTTAGAATTTTCCATTGTGCTCTTGTTATGTTTCCTTGGTAACCCTTTCACCCCCCTAGTTTGTGGTGTTTCCCCTTTAAATAGCACTTACTCCTTGTGCTCGTGGTCGAACGCCTCTGGCCTGCCAGGCTATGAATTCAACCCCAGATCTGGAATAAACCTCGTGATTGCAGCAAGTTTGGCCTCTCGTGAGTCATTGGGTGGCCACGTCATCCCTAGACTTGAGTAAGGATCTCCCCAGTTCTGGGGGTCTTTCATAACATTTTAAAGAAGGTGGAAAAAAAGAGGAGGAAGCAGCAGTGAGGCCCAGATCTCAGGATAAGAGCCCATGGAAGAAGGGGAAATCTACACCCAAACCTAAGAAGCCCGCATTGAAGAAATGAGCTCATCTTAGCATCTTCTATGTCCAAGGCAGGATGTCCACCAGCTGTGCTCTGGTGCAGGTGTCCAGCCCCACTACCTTAGTCTAAGTGCAATGAAGTGTTGTAAGAGCCCTGCAGCCCAGCCCTCCAGTTTCCAGAGGCTCTTGGCGAAGAAGCCCTAGCAAGCACGTAATAAAGCAAGAAAGAAATAAATGTTCTGTAAATATGAAATAAAGAAGTTTAACTACAGCTGTATATATTTACAGATAAAGAGCTTTAAGTTCTCACAAGGAACCTTTTAGAGCTTAAAAGAGTACCAATACTATTTCAATACACGAAATTATCAGAGACAATCAATAGTATTTCCATTGACAAAAGAAAAACACACCAAAAGAGAAATAAATTCTATGCTGCCTAGTTTATGTCATGTTGGGACAATCTAGAAATATCTAAAAGGAGGGAACCTCAGTTTTAAAAACTGCCTCCATGCCGGGCGGTGGTGGTGCACGCCTTTAATCCCAGCACTTGGGAGGCAGAGGCAGGCGGATTTCTGAGTTCGAGGCCAGCCTGGTCTCCAGAGTGAGTTCCAGGACAGCCAGGGCTATACAGAGAAACCCTGTCTCGAAAAAACCAAAAAACAAACAAACAAACAAACAAACTGCCTCCTCCATAAGATCTAGCTGTAGGACATTTTCTTCATTGATGATTGAAGGAGGAGTGCCCAGTCTATTGTGGATGGTGCCATTCTTTGGATGGTGGTAGTAGGTTCTATACAAACTTTTCTGAGAAAGTCATGAAGAGCAAAGCAGTAAGTAGTGCTTTGCATCAGTTCCTGCCTCCATATCCTTCCCTGTTTGTCTTTCTGTTCTGATTTTCATAAACAGTAAGCCAAATAGACCTCTTCTGCATGTTTCATCACAACAATAGAAACCCTAACTAGGAGATATCCTTTTTGCAATAACCACTGCCCCCTCCCCCAAAAAAATCTTAAAAGAAACTTTATCAAGTAATTTAAAAAGCTCTGGAGTGAAATGTTTGTCATTTTAAGAGCAGTAAAACTAGAGAAACACAACAAGATAGATAAACCCTTAGCAAAACTAACTAGTAGGCACACAGTCGCCAAACTAACAAATTCAGGAATGAAAATAGAGAAACAGAAAACAAAAACAAACAAACAAACAAAAAACCCTCAGAGAAACAGAGGTATAATAACAGAAATTTGGGAAATTAAAAAAAATCATCGGATCCTACTATAAAAGCCTATACTCAAAAAACTGGCATATCTAGATGAAATGGATAACTTTCTAGACAGATACTACTTACTGAAGTTAAGTGTGGATCAGATTAACCATCTAAATAGTCCTTTACTCCCTGAGGAAATAAACCCAATCATTTAAATCTCCCAGCCAGAAAAAGCTTCAGACCAGATGATTTTAGGACAGAATTCTATTAGACCTTCAAAAAGACCTAATACCAACACTTCTCAAACTATTCCACAAAATAAAAACTGAAGGAACAGTGCCTAATTCTTTCTATGAAGCCAGAATTATGCTGATACCTAAAGCACACAAAGACCAAAAAAAGAAAGAAAACTTCAGATCAATTTTCCTTATGAATATTGATGTAAAAATACTCAATAAAATTCTCACAAACCAAATTCAAGAATACATCAAAATGATCATTCACGATGATTAAAATGAAAGGAAAAATTAAAGCCTCAGACCTGAGCTGACTAGTAAGAAGAATAGGGGCCTAAAAATCTATTACAAGCTGGCCCATGTAGGCCTGGGAATAAGCAAGCAAACTGTTAGATATCATAAGAGCTGGCAGGTCAAGAAGACACACAACTATAAATATAGAGAAAAACATGTCTAGGCAAGCAAGGACATTTCTGGGCATGCAGGACGTGCTTGGCAGGATCTGAGTAATGGCCCATCTGGCCCCTTAGATATGGTTTAAGGTCAGCAGGAAGGAGATGTTGACTCAGGCCGGTACCACCCACAGAAAAACCACAGAAAAACCACACATTGCCTTTCTAAGAAATTCCCGCTTTGGACTGCATGTATTTTTAAACTAGCCAATCATGTATAACCACACCAGCTCTTTTGTTCCCCTAGACCTTTTTCCCTATATAAACCCCTAGCTTTCAAGCCTCGTGGTCGCTTTCCCATTTTCTTCGAGAGTTTGGGAGATGGCCCGGAGCTCCACCATTAAAGCTGCCTCGTGCTTTTGCATCAAGCCGGTCTATCGTGTTTCTTTGGGTGCACACCTTCCTGAGACTTGAGTGAGGGTCTCCCTTCGGGGGTCTTTCAAAATAGGCTTCATCCCAGGAATGCAGGCATGGTTCAATATAAGGAAATCTATCAAAGTAATCCACTTTATAAACCAACTCAAAGAAATAAAAACCACATGATCATCTCACTGGAAGCTGAAAAATCATTTAAAAACTACAACTCCCTTTTATGTTAAAAGTTTTGGAATGATCAGGAATTCAAGGCACATACCTACACATAATAAAACAGTATACAGCAAAGCAACAGCCAGCATCAAACTAAATCGAAAGAAATTGAAGCAATCCCACTAAAATCAGGGACAAGACAAGGCTGTCCACTCTCTCCCTATTTAATCAATATAGTACTCCAAGTTCTAGCTACAGCAATTAGACAACAAAAGGTGGTCAAAGGGATACAATTTGGAAAGGAAGAAGTCAAATTATTACTATTTGCAGTTGCTATGTTAAAGTATATAAGTGACCCCAAAAATTTTACAAAAGGACTCCTTCAGCAGATAAGCAACTTCAGCAAAGTGGCTGGATATAAAATTAACTCAAACAAATCAGTAACCTTCCTCTACACAAAGGATAAATGCGCTAAGAAAGAAATTAGGGAAAAGATACACTTCACAATAGTCACAAATAATATAAAGTATCTTTGTGTGACTCTAACCAAGCAAGTGAAAGATCTTTATGGCAAGAACTTGAAGTGTATGAAGAAAGAAATTAAAGAAGACCCCAGAAGATGGAAATAGCTCCCATGCTCATGGATCAGCAAAATTAACATAATAAAAATGGCTATCTTATCAAAAGCAATCTACAGTTTCAGTGCAATCCCCATCAAAATTCCAACTCAGTTTGTCACACAGATAGAAAGAGCAAGCCTAAAATTCATTTGGAATAACAAAAACTCCATGATAATCAAACAATTAATCAACAATAAAATAACTTATGAGGTAATCACCATACCCTGACCTCAAGCTGTACTACATAACAATTTATAGTGATTAAAAACTGCATGGTATTGTTACAAAGACAGACAGGTAGATTAATAGAGTAGAACTGAAGACACAGAAATAAATCTACATACCTATGGTCACCTAATCTTTGACAAAGAAGCCAAAACTGTCCAGTGGAAAAAAGAGAGCAATTTCAACAAATGATGCTGGTTTAATTGGAAGTCTCCAAGTAGAAGAATGCAAATTAATCCATATTTGTCTCCTTCTAGAAAGCTCAAGTACAAATGGATCATGAACCTCCACATGAAACCAGATACAATGAATCTAATAGAAGAGTAAGTGGAAAATAGCCTGAAACACATTGGCACAGGGGAAAATTTCCTAAACAGAACACCAATGGCTCAGGCTTTAAGATAGACAATTGACAAATGGGGTCTCATAAAATTGAACAACTTCTTTAAGGCAAAGGACAGTGTGAACAGGTCAAGTAAGCAATCTACAGATTGGGCAAAGATCTTTACCAATCCTATATCCAATAGAGGGCTAATATCCAAAATGTACAAAGAACTCAAGAAGTTAGACTCCAGACAACCAAATAACCCTTTTTAAAAATGGGATATAGTGCTAAACAAAGAATTCTCAACTGAGTCATCTCGAATGGCCAAGGAGCACCTAATGAAATGTTCAACATCTTTAGTCATCAGGGAAATGCAAATCAAAATTACCCTGACATTCAAGCCAATCACAATGGCTAAGTTCAAAAACTCAGGTGACAGTAGATGCAGGTGAGGATGTGAAGAAAGAGGAACCCTCCTCCACTGCTGGTGGGATTGCAAGCTGGTACAACCACTCTTCAAAACAATCTGGTATTTCCTCAGAAAATTGGAAATAGTTCTACCTGAAGACCCAGCTATACCACTACTGGGCATAAAGATGCTCAAACAGTTAACAAGAACATGTGCTCCACTATGTTCATAGCAACCTTATTTATAATAGCCAGAAGCTGAAAACAACCCAGGGGTTGGAAGGGATTGCCACCCCATAGGAAAAACAAGAATATCAACTAACCAGGTGCCCCAGAGCTCCCAGGGACTAAACCACCAATCAAGAATATACATGGACAGGTTCATGGCACATATGTAACAGATGATTGCCTTATCAATGGGAGGAGAGGCCCTTGGCCCTGTGGAGGCTTGTTGCTCCAGTGTAGGGGTATCCTATAGGAGTGAAGAGAAGGTGGGGGGGCACCCTCTTAAAAGCGAATGGGAGGGGGATAGGGTGGGAGTTTGCAGAAGGGAGACAGAGAAGGGGGACAATATATGGAATGCAAAATAAATAAATAAATAAATTAATTAATTAATTAATTAAAAAAAATAACAAACTGAAAAAAATCCAGTCAACAAATGGGCAAATGATATGACCTTAAAGTCTCAAAAGAGTGAGGCACAAATAGTCAATAAAATTATGAAAAATAGTATTTTCAGTCATGAAGAAATGTAAATTAAAACTACTCCAAGAGTCCATTTTATTGTAACCAAAGAAATTTTGTAACAAAAGAAATATATAACATTGTAATATTGGTAAGTACATGTGCCAAAAAGGAACACTTTTA
The DNA here is from genome assembly GCF_008632895.1 of Mastomys coucha. Lineage (NCBI taxonomy): Eukaryota > Metazoa > Chordata > Mammalia > Rodentia > Muridae > Mastomys > Mastomys coucha. The sequence continues at coordinate 32,679,086 of NW_022196906.1, read as the reverse complement.
CTTTCTTTTTGGAAATTTAAATTAGTGCGATTTTAATAAAAACAAAGATAGGAAGACCTCTAATGATGTAAAAACTTGAATTTTCAAATGAGCCAGAAATATCTCTGCTGAGTCTGTGTTCTCCAATATCAAAGTCAGTGTCTATAAGATATGTATTTATATTGGGGCATTATTCCTGAAGCATTTTTATCTAATCAGTCTACGTGTCAATATGGACCAAGAAAATGGAGTGAGTTGGTCATGATAGTAAAAGCTTGTGACTTTAGTACCTTAAAGAATGATGCGGGAGGATTGTGAGTTCAAAGCTAGCCTGCAATAAATAATGAGTTTGAAGCTAGACTAAGCTAAATAGTGAGATTATGTCTCAAAAACTGAGATTTGTGTATACCAAAAGGTTTTATTCAGTTATAAAGTAAAATAAAATGTCCTTTGCAAGAAAATGGATAGAACTGAAGGTCAATTATGTTAAGTGAAATAAGCCGCTCTCACAAGAACAAAAGTCAGATCTTTCTGCTTAGATGTTGAGTATGGGAAGAGGGTACGTGAAAGAGAACTACTAGGCATGCAAAGGGGAAGAAAGGGAGGGAGGTAAAAATGTACAACAAAAAAGATGAGTGTGATGAAATTATATGATATTTATATGTGAAAATGTCATATAAGCCTACTACACTGTTTAGGTAATATTTGTTATTAAAAATAGTTGAATGAAAAATTTTGTCCCTAGAAAATAAACAGAATTTATTACTGAATACTTACTGATGCTCAAGATATTAAAATTTCATAAAAATCTTTAAATAATACTTATTCAATAAAAGTAATACACTATATGATAATTAATTAGTAGTAATGTCAACAAGTCTAGGTACAAATTTATGAATGACATTTGAGACTATTCTTGTGTACTATGGGGACTATTTAATCCCTGGTGAGAAGTTCACATCTATTATCAAGAATTGGGGCATAAGCACAAATTGTTATTTCTTCTCTTTCTCCTTGATTGCCTTAGAGGAGGCATAAGGGAGATGCACTTCTGGATTTGGAATGAGGTGAGAAAGATTAAAAAACCTCAAACAACTGCAGTGTGCTGGAGGACATGGTGGCTCCGAGGTCTGGTATATTGTGTTCCTTCATATACTCTTTGTAAATTCATAACTACAAATTTGAACTACCTCTGATACTGATTCCTGTAACATCCTGTTTTCAAGGCCTTTGGCAGATTAAGGAAAACAAAATTCTTCAGTTGTATTCGTTTAGCTCTAACACATCAAAACACTAGTTCTTCAATATTAGCAGTGGTGAGTCTCAAGAAGAATCAGCACTGAGTTGATTAAGAGGAAAAAAATACAAGTTTCTCTGGTCTCAATCTATTGCATTTATCCATGTGTATTAGCAATAGGGGTTATGCGATTCCATAACTCAAAATTATAGCAGGGCTTCTACTCTCCTGCCTTTTTTCCTCATTTTTATATTGGTTCATCCTTACTCTGGGAGCATTACAAGTATAGCAGCTCCAGGAGACACATTAAGAATATAGCAAGGTCCAGAAAGGAGAGATTATCTTTTTCATAAAACGTTGGTGCGTGTTACAAATAAGGAAAGATTATATAAGAATACATTTTGAAAATAATATTTACAAATTTATCTATAAACACTATAACCAGCACTGATGCGTTTGTTCACTTACCTTTCTTTCTCTCATACATCTTTGGAAGCAAATTTATGGGTCTGAATTAACTCTAATTTAGGCTACAGTTTGAAAGAAATGTGTGGAAAAGAAAAGTATGTGATTACATGTGAATCTGAGGTAACAGATATTCCTCAAAGTTATTACTAATGATTGATTCCTTAGCTATTTGAAGCAGGACATCTGGAACCCAATAGACTGGTTCAGATTCCCTTCTGGGAATCAGAACAAGAACATGACTCTTGTATATGAATGCTTTCCTCCTGGTCATTATGATGGAACTGAGGTGTTTAGTAAATAATGTGAGCAGGGATAGGAATCAAGAACTGGAAGGTTGGATAACTAGAAATTTTGGAAGATAGCCTGAATAAGTTTGCCAGCTGGTTTTATTTCGTCACTTTGTCTTTTTATTTTCCATGGGAACCATATAGACAGACGTGATACTGTTCTAAAAGCTGATATGTTGTAGTAACTTTCAATGCCATGAAACAAAGGAAAAATTAAATTATGTTGGTCCCTTTGTCATGAACAAAAGCTTGGAAACAGATCACAAAGACGTCTGCTAATGAAATATTTTTGTCTACCCAGATTTTCAATGATAAGCATGCTGGCTGGCAATGGGTCCCTTGTGACTGAGTTTATTCTTGCTGGTTTGACAGATCATCCAGAGCTCCAGCTGCCTCTCTTTTACTTGTTTCTAATGATCTACATTATCACAGTGGTGGGAAACTTTGGCTTGATTATCCTGATTGGCTTCAATCCTCATCTGTACACCCCTATGTACTATTTCCTCTTCAACCTCTCCTTCATTGATCTCTGCTACTCTTCTGTGTCCAGTCCCAAAATGCTGATGAACTTTGTCTCTGAGAAGAATTCCATCTCCTATGAGGGATGCATGACTCAGCTGTTTTTCTTTCTCTTTTTTGTCATCTCTGAATGCTACATGTTGACCTCAATGGCCTATGATCGCTATGTGGCCATCTGTAATCCACTACTGTATAAGGTCACAATGTCCCCTCAGATCTGCTCTGTGCTATCATTTGCTTCTTATGGGATGGGGTTTGCTGGAGCCTCTGCCCACACAGGCTGCATGCTCAGACTGACCTTCTGCAATGCCAATGTCATCAACTTTTATTTGTGTGACATTCTCCCTCTCCTCCAACTTTCCTGCACCAGTACCTATGTCAATGAGCTCGTGGTACTCATAGTTGTGGGTATTAACATCACCGTTCCCAGCTGTACCATTCTCATTTCCTATGTTTTCATCGTTGCCAACATTCTAAACATCAAATCCACGCAAGGAAGATCAAAAGCCTTCAGCACCTGTAGTTCTCACATCATGGCAATTTCTCTGTTTTTTGGGTCAGGGGCATTCATGTACCTTAATCATTCTGGATCTATGGATCAGGGAAAAATTTCATCTGTTTTCTACACTAATGTGGTTCCCATGCTCAACCCTCTGATCTACAGTTTGAGGAACAAGGATGTTAAAATAGCACTGAAGAAAGTTATGGTTAAAGTCCACAGCAGGTTCATATCCTGATTAGAAGTGAAATAATATTAAGAACTAAAATGTAAGTTTAAAGATTCTCCAGCTTTACTGCCATTTCCATGAAGATAATTTTTTCATACCAGTATGGCTTTAACATGCATTGCCTTTGTGTTAAGTGTTGCTACCAATATTCTTATAAATTTGTGTTATAACAATGACGTGTAACAAAAAGGTTGCACCATATCATTAGTATAGACTTTCAATAATTTTCCTATCTCTATTTTAAGGATTTCAAGTATATATGAGTTAAAATTATACCCATAAAAATAGTATATCTTGTTTGGTTAACAGCAAATATTTACTAGTATAACTAACAATAAAATGCAATATATAATTTAACTTTGGATATAGACTACAATGGCTTATATCATCAACTCAGCTCCCCATCAAGGGAGGCAACTGTGAGGAGCATGGTTGGCTGTAAATCTGTAGCCAAGTCTCTTTCACGTGCAGTCTTTGGCTTACTTCTCGATACCTCAAATGCATCACTGTGTGCACATAGACATAATCAAACATATGAGTTCATTTTCTGATATGGACTATTCTTTTTGATAGGAGACTTCCTATTATCCTTCCAGTGCCTTTTAAAACTGTCCCCAGTCTGAACTTTCGTCACATAATTTCTCTGTCTCTTTGAGATATAAGATTTTATTTTGATCTGAAGTTTCTATTCACTGATCTGCCTCACTACATTTTATGTTTTACAAACAATTACTGCAATAAATGTCTTGAAACTTTGATAATTTCCTGGATTCTACTTCTAAACAGGACTAAATGATGATATTTATAGGAAAAGGTTCTATAATTGGGATAATATGACACAACAGATTGCTTTTTTTGTAAGAATACACAAATTTTTAGGATGTAGTAGAATACTCAAACAGATTTACAGGTAAACATTTCATTGATTCATAACAAATCAACATACTAATTTCATAAGGAAAAGAAATACATTAAAATAATTTCTTCTGAAATCACAAATATACACAAAGAATAGCATACAAAAGAATTGATTCCTCTAAAATGAACCAAAACTTAAACAGTACATTTTTAGAAATATAAACCTAGAAGAAATAATATATGGCAAATAAAACTTATTAAATTGAGAACATCGGATCAATGACATACTTTTATGTTTATCAAACTAGACAAATAGTTGTTGGTCATACACCAAATAAAGGCATATCCAGAATATATAAATAACAAAATGATGTATCAGTAACTGAAGGCCATTTAATACCATTTAATAAGTGAAGGCAAGAACATGGAGCTGAAGCAGAGGAAATGGAGGAATTTTGTGTCCTCCCTTCTCCTTGGGATTTATTGATTCTTTAATCTGGCCATAGGCTAAATAACTTTCCTAACAGGTTTTTGAGGCTATAGGTGGGAAAGGCTACATAGTCATAACAAAGTATCATTATCATATTATGGGAAGAGAGTGTGGGACTCATGTCTGAATCATGCAGCACTTGTAGGTCGTTACACTTGAGTAGCAAGGGCTTTACTCACTGAATTTATCCCCTGAGGCAGTTTTCTGAAATGTAGATCATTTTTCTCAGGACAAATTCACATGTTTATGACAAAGGTGTGCTTATGGATTTTTACATAACAAGGCATATCTGAAAGGAATGATTTCTATTCCAGCACAAGGTCATCTTCAACACTTCATAATTTATATTTTTATTTTACAAAAATCACCTCTTCATGTAAATTAGACAAATTTCCCAAAGTTTGATTATGGTCAGTTCATGGAAGTTATATATTCTACACAAAGCACAAATCAACATTTATTTAAGTTATTTTATGTAAGTATGTATATGGGCGTGGTGTTCATGGGTTTTCAATTATTGTGGAGAATTGGACTGGATTTTGATGAAGGCTTCATTGTATGTCTAAGCCACTTTTGTATAGTGAGCTCTTGGTAAGTCTTCCCATTATTTATTATCGTTACTTGTATACAGTATTTTCAGTTCCTCATTGACTGATATACTTCAGATACAGTGAAAAGATAATCAGAGTGTAGTTTATGCTGCTTTAATTGCATCTAGGGTGAAAATTCTGACCAACAGAAATATAATACATTGCATACAGTTGAAAAATGATATATGTGATAGTCTTGACTGAGCCTTGCATTTGTGTCATATTTTCAATAAAGGAAATATGATGCTTTTCATTGGAGGATGTACAGAAGAAGACAGATACTTAAGTTACATTTTCAAGCACTTGTTATTAGTGCAAAGTAAGAAAGTATATAAATAATAATAAAATGCAACCATAGTATAAATTTACTGTATCATTTGAAGAACTATATTCCAAAATTTGACAAAAATTTATACATGTTCTAAATAAAAATGGGGAAAACAGCCAAGGATTTCATTAACATTTTTTCTTACATAGTACACATTACAGAATGAGAAATTGTGAACATGGTAAAATTTTGTTATGACACAACCAACTGTGTGTAATTCAGATTTTATTTATGAATATTTGTCTATCTGAATAAAGTGCTATTAAAAGCTGGTTTTTTTGATACTCTTAGAGTGAATGATTCTTTTTAATTTATGCAGAGGACATCTGAGTGTATTCATTATAAGAAAACAAAAAAAATTAGAGAAAACAATGTTCCAATGTCAGTTCATTCCAAGTTAAGGAAAAAGACAAAGCAAACAAAAGATCTTAAAACTGTTTGTCCTTTTTAGTAGGGAAGAATGGTGAATTCTGAAAGGTTCACCAAACTTGACTTTTCTAACACAGTATAGTTGCAAAATTCACCAATATTGTCAGGTTCCAAAAGATGGAGATTACTGAGAAAACTGTGCACACTGATATTCATGGGGACAGGTCAACAATGACTTTGTTAGATTCCAGACATTAACAGTCTTACATAACTGTATTTCACATCTGTTTAACTGTCTATCTCTTTTTATATCTGACTATTGATCCATCTTTCTATCTGTTTACAAAGAATAAATACTAGGTGATACCAGTGTACCCATAGGCTTCTGTGATTTTATGTTGGGCTACTTAAAGATGCAGATGGTGGTAACTTGATTTGATCAATTTAAAATTTTATTTTTACATATTAAACAAGTAAGGTAAATTTTGTAGCTAAAGTGGTTTGTAACATTTTTAAGTAGTTCATACATTTCAAATGAAAACATAATTTATTTTGAAGTTATTAATTTTTCTGCATGGATCATCTATAAAGTTTGAAAACCTAGGGGAATATCATGCAGGATTTCAAGTGAGGGCAAGAGGTCATATCTTTTGGACCTAGTGGTGCAGCATTGAAAGACAGAAGCATTCTCTGGAGTGTGGTTATGATTAGACCAAATGGAAAACATTTTGAAGATAGTACTTTTAAAGTAATAATACAAATTTTAGACTTTTAAATTTCAATTTAAAATGGTTCATTCATGTTGCTGATGGGGGTATATTTGGGCACTATTTGAAATCAGTGGATTCCAATATATGTTGTATTATTATCCTCTCTCTTAACTTCAGTTTAGTCTCAAATGGATGAACTAAAGCCTGAGAGTTCAGGAAATAGCCAGGGAGCAAGCTTTATCTAAAATCTAAAGGGGAACATGAGAAAGAGTTCTTGAAGGATTCATGAGAGGCAAGTGATCTACCAATCTATCTCATTGTTGTAATGTATAATATCTTCCAGTAGAACAGGCCAATTTTAAGTGTCACAGTTATATTGAATTTACAGAGAGAAAAGAGTTGTCCTTTACTTTAGAAGAAAAGCTCCTGTATCCTGATTAAAATACTTTTACTGCATGGTTTAAGCACTATACATTTGAAATATTTCCAGCTTATATCTGTTTCCAACAGTATATATTGTGTCTGCAAGCTTCATAATAAAAATACATACATTTTTAAATCTGTACATTTTTCAATTTTAAAAGGATTAATTTTGAATAATTTAAATATTTTACTTGAGTTTCTTATATATGAATATTTTTATATACTATTAAGTACATAACAGGTTCAAAATGTATATATTCATTTTTAATAGTAGCATAACATAGAAAGACATGACTCATTGAGCATATTTCCTGCATATCTTGTCATATTTCATTTCATCTCTACACACTAGTGTTTATTAGTCCTCTTTGTCCCCTACATTCTTGTCATATATAAATATATAATTGTATTGTAGATATAAAATGTATTAACAGAAAAAATTCAAGGTGTTTGCCTTACTAAGACTTGATTAATTTACATATTTGTGCATATATATTTGGACACTTTGTGTGTATGTGTATGTGTGTGTGTGTGTGTGTGTGTGTGTGTGTGTGTGTATGCAGCAATAAAAATAAAAGAAAGAGGATACTAAGCAATTGGTGACTATGGGAGAGTTTGGGTTAAGAAAGAGGCACTGGGAAGATGATGCAGTTTTGATCTATTTTACTTCCTTAAAACTTTTTAAAGTTTTTACTTATTTTAATCTTTTTTATTTTTAAAAAGATATAATTACACAATTTTTTCACTTGCCCTTTTGTGCCTCCTATCTTTCCAATGCACCTAACCATACTCTCTCTAAAAGGCAGGGCTTCTATTTTGCTTGACATTTTATATATATATACATATATACATAGAGATATGTATATTATATATGTATATATACATATATATGTAGAGAGATATGATATAGATATAGATATATATTGATTGATAGATAGATATAGATATATATTCCTAAGTAGATCAAAACAAACTCTCTGTTCATATAGTGTTACTACTCTGCAAGAGTTCATGGCTGACCACTGATATTTGATAGGCAACTGGAACATGTTTCTTAGATGAAAAAGAATATTTGTAGTACTGCCAGAATTCTTCAGTTTTCTTCAGCTCTCTTGGGTTAAGGCTTTTTCAGATGTCCTCCTTTCTTTTGTCAAACTTGTTCAGAAATATTTTTTAAATAACATCTATGATATTTCTGGTAGCAGAGCACTGACAGTAACTATTTAAAACTGATTCTAAAATTCACTGATGAAATTTAGTAAGTCAGGAGCAAGACTTGTAAGCTTGAGGAAACAAGAGAGGAAGAGCCATGAACTCAGAGTTTCCTTCTGAGCTCAGGATTGGAGAATCAAGAGTTTATCTATCTACACTGGGGATGCAGGTTCTCTAGAGTAATTGGAAAGTATGAGTATAATTGTGAGTCCCTCAGGACATAAGAATCAAGATCCAGGTTTCAATAGAATTTCCTTAGCCACTTCTCTAATCTAAATGCTCTCCTCTAAGGAAAAGCCTAGACAATCTCTGAACCCTGCTTAAAAGGACACAGATCCCACAATTAAAGACACCATTTCTCTTCTTCCAGGAAAGACTCAAAGCCTTAATCAAAAATAATGTAATATAATTCAGAAGTTGGTCCAGGGAAATTAAATCTTGTATATATCTTCCCTGAAATGAAGGATCTGAGTATTTGAATATGAAATATTTATCGACACAAGTATGGATGAATAGAAAAGTAAGACACCACAAATGTTTGGACTGAAATGTCTGAATTACAGGTATACTAACATCTCTCTCTCTCCCTCTCCTGACATTCTGCTTTTTTCTCTTTAAATGTATATTTGCTTGTATTTTTATTTTACTGAAAATATGTATTTTCCATTTAACATATTATGATTATAATCTTCTCTCCTCCAACTCACGTGAGATCTTGCCAATCTGCCAACTCATCAATTCAAAGTATTTCTTAATGTATGAAGGGACTTAGCAAGCTTATTTCCTTTTCTGTGCAAAATGAGACTAAATATTCTTCAGAAGAGAGCCTACAGTGAGAACAAAGCATTTTAAGAGGTGTTGTTTGAAACGAGTTGCAACACCTCTGATGAAGTTATCCTATGTGGTCAGAATTCAAGACTTCTAGATTCATAATTCTATTATATGGTGGAATGAAACATTCTTTCTATGATTCACTCCTTTTCATTTAGTTTTAGATAAGGGATATGGTTTTCATTCACATTACAACAAAGGTGATTAAATACTAGCAAACAACAGTATACATTCCAGATATTAGCTTCCTATTTTCATTGTTGTGGGAAGGCTCTAATAAAAGAAGACAGGAGGTGGGGGAAGACTAAATCTTGTTAGTGCAGTCTTCTCATTTATTTTGTCATAATTTATAAATAACACTAAAATTTGAACAATTTGATATCAGACTTAAGATAACTTTTTGAACCTGCCCAAGCTGATTCTGTATATATAGTCATGACTAGAAGAAACACTGACAACCTATACTACACAGGGGAGAAGGATGCAGTATGGTGTGTAGATTATCCTCTAACATAACTCTATTTTCTGTGTCCACAGAAAGAATGAACTCAGGAAATGTCTCTTTGGTGACTGAATTCATTTTGGTAGGATTAACTGACCTGCCTTATCTACAAATACCCCTGTTCTTTGTGTTTCTGGCAATGTACCTGGTCACAGCATTGGGAAATTTATCTTTGATAATACTAACTGTGCTGAATTCTCACCTTCACACCCCTATGTACTTTTTTCTCTTTAACTTGTCCTTTGTAGACCTCTGTTATTCTTCAGTGTTCACTCCACAAATGCTGATGAACTTTATAATAAAAAAGAATGCAATTTCTTACATGGAATGTATGACCCAACTCTATTTCTCTTGTTTTTTTGTTATTTCTGAGTGTTATGTGTTGACTTCAATGGCCTATGATCGCTATGTGGCCATCTGTAAACCACTGTTGTATAATCTTGTCATGTCATCTAAATTATGTTTGAACCTAATGCTTGTTTCCTACTTTATTGCATTTTCTGAGTCTGTAGCTCACACTACTTGCATGCTGAGACTGACCTTCTGTGATGCCAACACCATCAACTACTACTTCTGTGATATTCCCCCTTTGCTTCAGCTCTCCTGTACAACCACATATGTCAATGAAGTTGTCATTTTTGTTGTTGGGAGTATCAATATCATTGTTCCTACTTCAACTATATTTGTCTCCTATGGTTTTATTCTTTCCAGCATCTTTCGCATCAGTTCTTCTGAAGGCAGGTCCAAAGCTTTCAGCACCTGTAGCTCACACATTATTGCTACTTTTCTTTTCTTTGGCTCAGGTGCAATCAGGTATTTCAAACCCTCCTCAGATGGGTCTATGGACTTAGGAAAAATCTCTTCTGTCTTTTATACCAATGTGATCCCCATGATAAATCCTCTACTCTATAGCTTGAGGAACAAAGACATTAAAGTTGCCCTGAGGAAAACCCTGAGCAAGAGGAAGTTTTGACTGCTCAGTATTGAGTATTGTCTGTATGCCTCTTTGGGTACAGAGATAGTTTCTATTTATGGGCAATATTTCAGTGAAGGATTTTAATTTAATTTTTTTTAATTAAAAACTTCTCTACTTTTTTCAGTTTTGAACACATAGAACCCATTGTTGTACTTTTGAAGCCTCGTCTGTTTTATTTCTCTCATAAAAAGAAAATTTGATTCTACTATGTTTGGGTTTTAAATGCCCAGAATTCTTGCCTTCTCCATTCTTTGTAACTTTCATTGTTTTCTATTCTGTTTACTACTTATAATAATTTGACTGAAACAACTTAGCTATTTCTGCCCATTCATTGCATACCTGTCTCTATGTTATGATTAGATGCAATTCATACTGATTTAATTACTTCCAAGTATCAAAGTTCTGACCAAAAAATTAAAATAGATTGCATGCAGGTGAAAATATGTTATATATGTGATAGTCTCAAAAGAGATTTGTATATGTGTCACATTAGTAATTGAAGAAAATATGATGCTCTCTAGTAGAGGATGTAGAGAAGAGGACATGTTTAAATTTCATTTTCCAAAAAAACAAAACAAAAAACAAAACAAAAAAAAAACAAACAAAAAAAACCCCAAACATTGGTACTAGTGCAAAAAAGAAACTGCATGAACAATAGAAAAAGGCAACACCAGGGTAAATTTACTATATTATTTCAAGAACCGTTTTCCATCATTTGACAAAAATTATATGCATGTTCTAAATAAAAATGAGGAAAAAGCCAATGATTTTATTAACATTATTCTTAAATAGTATGTATGTTACTCAGTATGATAATTATAGAATTCTTAAAATTTTGACTTCATTCAGCTTTATTTCAGATTCTATTCATGCATATTTGTCTGTCTGAATAAGGTGCTAGTAAAAGCAGTTTCTTTTAAAACTCTTAGAGTGAACATGCCTTTGTCATTTATATGGAGGATACCTGGGTACATTCATTATAAAAAACCAAAAAATTTAAAGAAAGCAATGTTCCAACGTCACATTTTGTCTCTGTTAAGGAAAAAGATAAAGCAAACCAAATATATTATAAGTTTTTGTCCTTTGTAGTAGGGCAGGTACACACCCACTGAGAATGAAGGGAATTGTTCACAGAGCATTCTGAGAGGTCCATCATACCTGACCCTTCTTAGACAGTATAGTTGGAAAACTCACCAGTATTGTCAGGTTCGAAAAGAAGGAGATATTGCCTTACATTTACTGGAAAGACTATGTACATTGATAATCATGGGAACAAGTTAACATTGACTTTATAATTATTAGATATTAAGATTTTGGTATTACTGAGTTTCATATCTATTTAACTGTTTATTTGTGAATCTAGCTTTTGATCCACTTTTCTATCTATCTATCTACACTAAATAAAATGCCTGGGCTACCATTATACTCAAATAATCTAAGGCTTTTATGACTTTATGTGAGGATTCTTAAAGATGAAGATGGTGCTATCTCAAATTGGTTAATTTAATATTTTATTTTTACATATTAAAACAAATAGATATTTGATAACTACTGTGGTTTTCAATTTTCTAAAATAGCTCATACTTTTCAATTGAAACAAATCAATTTACATTGAAGTTATTAATTTTTTCATGAATCATCTATAAAATTTGCAACTCTAGGAGAGTATCATGCAGGATTTCAAGTGAGTGCAAGAGTTCATATCTTTGGGACTTGGTGCACCCTTTAAAGACAGCAGCATTCCCTGAAATGTGTTAATGGTTGGTCAAGAGGGAAACTTTTTGAAGATGCAGGAATAAAGCAACCTCAGGAGGTAGGAGGTGGGGACACAATCTAGAATGTACTAGTGTCTTGGAGGTAAGAGACTCCTGGTACACAAAAGCAGGGCCCTTAGATGAAATTCTCCACAGTGGGGAGAGGGAAGTTGTAGAGCCCACCTCTAGTAGAAAGACAGGGTATCAAGTGAGGGATGAGGTTGCCATTCCATAGTCAAAAACTCTGACCCATAATTGTTCCTGTCTGGAAGAAGTACAGGGACAAAAGTGGAGACGATTCTGAGGAAAAGGAGATAGAGATAGCCCTAAGTGGGATCCAGCTCAAGGGGAGGTCCTAAGGCCTGGCACTGTTACTGAGACTTTGAAGTGCTCACAAAAAGGAGCTTATCATGACTGCCCTCTGAAAGACTCGCCTTCACTTGATTAATTTACATATTTGTGCATATATATTTGTGTGTGTGTGTGTGTGTGTGTGTGTGTGTGTGTGTATGTGTATGTGTATGTGTATGTATGTGCAGCAGTAAAAATAATAGAAAGGGAGTCCATTGATGACTATGGGAGGGCTTAGGGTAAGAAAGGGGAATTGTGAAGATGATGCAGTTGTGTTCTATTTTATTTTCTTAAAACTGTTGAGAGTTTTTACTTGTTTATTTTAATCTTTTTAATTTTTACTTAAAATATAATTACAGAATTTTCCACTTGCCTTTTTCTAGTCTTCAACCTTCCTAATTCACACAAGTGTTTGCTCTCTCTAACTTTCAGAGCTTCTATTTGCTTAAGTATTGTTATATATATAGAGAGAGATAGAGAGAGATAGAGAGAGAGAGAGAGAGAGAGAGAGAGAGAGAGAGAGAGAGAGAGTGAGAGGAGAGCAGAGGTGGATAGAACGGGTAAAGCAGAAGCGGGCCCAGCTTCAAGAACTTCAGCAAATTGCTTTTAAAAACCTGGTACAGAGAAATCGACAAAATGAACAACAAAACCAGGGCCCTCCCCCTGTGAATTCCACCATTCAGCTGCCATTTATAATCATTAATACAAGCAGGAAAACAGTCATAGACTGCCTCCTCTCCAGTGACAAGTTGGAATACCTTTTTAATTTTGATAATACCTTTGAGATCCATGATGACATAGGCGTACTGAAGCGGATTGGCATGTCGTTTGGTCTGGGGTCAGGCAAATGCTCTCTGGAGGATCTGAAAATCACAAAATCCCTGGTTCCAAAAGCTTTAGAAGGCTATATCACAGATATCTCTACAGGACCTTCTTGGTAAATCAGGGACTACTTTTGAACTCTACCCAATCAGTTTCAAATTTAGACCCGACCACTGGTGCCACTGTACCCCAATCAAGTGTAAACCAGGGGTTGTGCTTGGATGCTGAAGAGGCTTTAGCAACTGGGCAGCTCCCTGCCCCAAACAGTCACCAGTCCAGCAGTGTGACCTCTCACTTCTCAGAGTCCCGAGGCGAGACCCCCTGCTCATTCAACGATGAAGATGAGGAAGATGAAGAGGAGGATCCCTCCTCCCCAGAATAAAGACAGGAGAGAACTCATGTTTTAATATTTGATGCTCATGTGTGTCTTTAGTGTGAACTCTTGTGTTTTGAAATGATTACTTCAGTCTTTGCCTTTGTTTGCATTTGTGTTTAGTGAAAACTAGAGAAACACAATAAGCGAATCACATGAAGGCTGAGATGATTGAAATGAAAGTTCCCATAGTGTGGGTGAAAACCGAGCAACAGAGCAGCAGGACATGGTCAACAAAGCATGCTTTCTGAGGAGGTGGAGGCACTGCTCTGAAGAGTAGCAGTGGGTGAAGTTCATTTGTTTTCAGGAAGGTAGGGTTTAAAGACCCCCAGTGTGAGCATTTAGACTTCAAGTGGCTGCAAGGAGTAGTCTGCAGTGGTGATGGCTTCCCCCCTTGCCTGGCTGGCTTTGGTAGGCAAAAGTGAACTTTAAAGTCACAGTGGGAGTCAGTGAGGGATGTGGATTGAGATCCTTGTTGTCCTAGGAGAACTGCTGAGCTAATCCAGGTCTAGCCGGCCACGTCATGCATCTGCTGCCTTAGCTTCTAGAAGGGAGCAAGCGCTAACTTTTAAGTACCTAGGTGACATGTAGAAAAATTTACAGTAAACTGAAGTGACCATTTGTCAATGCATTGGTGCATAGGAGTTACTAGGGCTACTTCTGGAAGCCAACATAGAATAGCATCTCCATGTGCATTAAAAACTTCGCCAGCACTGCCTTTTGCCAGCATTCTAAATTTGGAGTTTTACTGAGAAGGAAACTGTTTTTATAGTTTTAATCAGAGCTATGCATTTCATACAGCTTTTTAATTTACAATGAAACAAAGAAACGAATTCCTTTGACCAAATTGCTTATCTATAGTTGTCTGCAGTACTGTATGATTTTACCCATGTGCAATTTGTAAAAATGAACCAGATGTCATTACTTTTGTCTTTATTTCAAGAATATGGCCATCATTGTTCTCTTACACATATTATCTTTTCCATAGTTTAATTATCAAAATGACCTTATCAGATTTATTCCTGGGTAAATTGCATTCCACACTAAAAAAAATATATACATATATATGTATATATATATATATATATATCATCATAAATAGATTAAGAACAACTTCTCTGTCCATAAAAGGTTGCATCTTTGCATGACTACATGGCTGACCACTGATGTTTGATAACCAATGTTTCTTAGATGAAGAAGAATATTTGTAGCACTGCCAGAAGTTTTCAGTTGTCTTCAGCTCTCATTCTGGGGCTGTCTTTGGAGATACCCATCTTGCTTGTGTTATCCATGTTCAGAAATATTTTTTACATAATTTCTGCAATATTTCTGGTAGCAGAGAACTGTTGGTAACTTTCTGAAACATACTAAATTATTAAGACATAGAATTTAATAAGTCAGAAGCAAAACCTTGGGCAAGTCACTAACATGAGGAAACAAAGGAAGAAGAGCCACAAACTAAGAGTTCCCTTCGGAGCTCAGGATAACTGGGGAGGCAAGAGTCTATCTATCTACACTGGGGAAGAGGGTTCTCTAGAGTGTCTGGAAAGTATGAGTATAATTGTGGGTCTCTCAGGAAATAAGGATCAGAATCCAGGGTACAATTTAATTTCTTCAGCTACTTCTTTACTCTAAATGCTCTCATCTGAGGAAAAGCCTAGACAACTTCTAAACCCTGCTTATAAAAACATACATCCCATACTTTAAGGACCTATTTCTCTTCTAGAAAAGAGTCAAAGCCCTAATCACAAATAATATTTTACAATTCAGAAATTTGTCAAGGAAATATAAGTCTTGTGCATATTTTCCTTGAATTTAAGCATGAGTCTTTGGGCCTGAAATATGTATACAGACAAACATGGATAAATGGAAAAGTAAGAGACCTCAAACGTTTGGACTGAAAATTGTGATTTTCTGAATTACAGGTATACTAACAGACCTCTCTTTCTCTTTCCCCCCTCTATCTTTCTTCTCTTCTTCTCTCTGTTTTTCTTTCTTAATGAATATTTGCTTCTTATTTTTATTTTATAACGTATATTTTTTATTTATAATTTTGTTTCCCTCGACACCTCTGGTGCCCTCCCAACTCATCAATCCAAAGTATCTCTTAATGTATGAAGGAATTCAACAAGCTTATTTCCTTTGCAGTAAAATGAGGCTAAAGTGAAATATTCTTCAGAAGAGAGCCTACAGTGGGATCAAGGCATTTTAAGAGGTGTTAGTACCAATTGGAGCTGCAACATCTCTGATGAAGTTCTCCTGTGTGGTCAGAACTCAAGTCTTTCAGATTCATAATTCTGTTAAATGGTGCCAGCAGACATTCTTTGCAGGATCCACTCTTTTTCTTTTAGTTTTAGATAAGGGATATGGTTTTCACTCACATTACAGCAAAGGTGATTCAATACTAGCAAACAACAGTATACATTCCAGGTATTAGCTTCCTATTTTCATTGTTGTGGAAAGGCTCTAGTGAAGGAAGACAGGAGGTGGGGGAAGACTAAATCTTTTTAGTGTGGTCTTCTCATTTATTTTGTCATAATTTAGAAATCATATTAAAATTGAACAATTTGATATCAGACTTAAGATAACTTTTGAACCTTCCACAGCTGATTCTGTATGCATAGTCATGACTAGAAGAAACACTGACAACATACACTACACAGGAGAGAAGGATCCAGTACAGTGTGTAGATTATCCTCTAACATAGTTCTATTTTCTGCATCCACAGATTCTCTTAGAGAAGAATGAACTCAGTAAATGTCTCTTTAGTGACTGAATTCATTTTGGTAGGATTAACTGACCTGCCTTATCTACAAATACCCCTGTTCTTTGTGTT
>NW_022196906.1:32655944-32662344 GCF_008632895.1 Mastomys coucha | reverse complement strand
CTGTTGTATAATCTTGTCATGTCATCTAAATTATGTTTGAACCTAATGCTTGTTTCCTACTTTATTGCGTTTTCTGAATCTGTAGCTCACACTGTTTGTATAATGAGACTGACCTTCTGTGATGCCAACAAAATCAATCACTACTTCTGTGATATTCCCCCTTTACTCCAGCTTTCCTGTACGACCACATATATCAACAAGCTTGTAGTTTTTGTTGCTTCTAGCATCAATATCATCGTTCCCATTTCAACTATATTGATTTCCTATGGTTTTATTCTCTCCAGCATGTTCCACATCCATTCTTCTGAGGGCAGGTCCAAAGCTTTCAGCACCTGTAGCTCACACATCATTGCTACTTTTCTATTCTTTGGTTCAGGTGCATTTATGTATTTCCAATCCTCCTCAGCTGGGTATATGGACAAAGGAAAGATCTCTTCTGTCTTTTATACTCACGTGATACCCATGATAAATCCTCTACTGTATAGCTTGAGGAACAAAGACATTAAAGTTGCCCTAAGAAAAACCTTGAGCAAGAGGAACCTTTGACTGTATGGTGTTGTCTTTATGCATCTTAGTTTGGGCACAAAGATAGTTTCTACTTATCAGCAATATTTCAGTGCAAGATTTTACCTAGTTTTTTCCCCCAAAAAAGTTCTACTTAGTTCTAGTTTTGAATAGTGAGAAACCCTTATTGTGATTATATAGCTTAGTCTGTTTTTTGTAACATAAATAGAATTTATGGTTTGGGTTTATAAGAGTTTGTTTTCTTCATTCTTTGTCACTTCTACCATTTTCTATTGTTTCTTATTTAAAAATAATATGACTGAAAGAACTTACATATTTCTGCCCGCTTATTGCAATCTAGTCTTTATTCCTTTTATAACCTTGAATAGTTCTTCAAATGATCAAATGAAATAAAACTAGGATGCCAGTTTCAAGTGGATATGGGTTTCTCATTTTGAATGTATGTTTTTGAATGTATAATTTGAATATCTGATTTCTCTTCTGTTTTATGTCTTCCATTGTAAATCAACATATTTATTTATTTCAATTGTCAATGTGACAGACATAAATTATTAATTATCAATTGATTAAAAAGGTGTATAGTTTTGTAATTGTTGCAGGTTTCAATCATGCCATTAATTCACATACCATTTTGTATGTTTGTATTGGTATTGTTTAGGAAATACAAAGTTTTGTTCTTTGAAACCTTATTATTGTTTATCTGTGAAAGACACATGTCTCGGGCTGTAGAATTGGCCACTTTATTTTGGAATTTTGTTTTTGTTTTTATCTTTTTTTTTAAAGGGGTTGAAGTCTTCTAAAAGTTAAAAATGGAATAATTTTGATGTTTTAAGGGTCTAGTACTTCAAGAAAAGATCTGGGACAGAAAGATAGCTAAAAACAGTCATTAGAGTATCAGCCAAGAAGAAATATAGTGAATAATGAAGAGCCTTTTCCTTCAAAGAATCACTGAAGGTATTCTGAAAATCATATCTCTCTGTAAAGTTTAACTTTCTTCTACAGAGCATTGTAAATACTTTCCTTGCTTTATTAATCTAACATAATCCTTCACAGCAACAATGGCTATATATGAGTAGTGTTTTGAGTAATGAAGATTGTTTTATTGGGAAATGAAGACAAGCTATATGTGTTTTGTCCAAGTACCATGAGGACAGCCAGTCCAAGGGTTGAATATCATATGGTCATTGAGACTTTAGTTAAGAAGAAGGCTTTCACACAATGAAGGGCAGAAAATGGAAGCCTCTTTCTGTGGTTTCTTTTATGAATATGGATGTGTATGCACAGACATGCCTGAGTACTCATACACACACACACACACACACACACACACACACACACACACATACCAAGCATGTATACCACAAATACATATAAAACAAGTTCACCACACATTAATAAAGACACACACACACATACACACGTACACACAAAGAGGGAGAATAAATATTTTGTGTTTAGTCTTGTCCCTATAGACTCAGTATGGGGTTTATATTTCTATAACTGGTTATTTAAAAATTGTGACAAGGTTTAACAATAAATGAGTAATTGATAAAATGTATCTTCTAGTGTGGTGAATAAATTGTGCTATAAATGAACAGTAGTTATTCTGAAAATAGCATACTAAAAAGAAATCAAAATATTAAGATAAAATCAGAAAATTACATAAAATAAGGACCAAGGAAAAGAGCTCATTCAATAGTGCCTCTGGGCTAAACATTGCATTGACAAATCTTTGGAAATTTCTATTCAAGTTAGAACTATAAGTTCTAGACACAGTTATTGGACAAGAAAAACAACTGTTACTAAATTAGCATAAGGAATATTGATTTTTCTTTATAGAAGCAATAAATCTGCATCCAAAGTTCTAATGAATTGAACAAAACTTTTATAATGAATAGAAATATTTAATAAAAAATAAATATCCACATATACTCTTTGCTCTACCACAGGCCATACCTGTCAAAATACCAGGTAGGCTGCCTTCAGATCTTATTCATGGAGGTGATTTAAATATGTTTGACCCATATAGAATTTGCACTGTTAAGAGGTATGGCCTTGTTGGAATAGGTGTGGCCTACTTGGAAGAAATGTATAGACACGTTTGGAAAGCTCCTGTGCACAATCTATGCCCAGTGGGGAAGAGACCCTCATGCTAGCTGCCTGCAGAAGATAATCTCTTCTTCTGGCTGCCTTTGGATCAAGATGTAGAACTCTTGCCTCTTCCTGTACCATGTCTATTTCTAGGATGCCATGCTTCCCACCATGGTGATAATGGACTGAACCTTTGAAACTGCAAGCCAGCTCCAATTAAATGTTATCCTTTATTGGGGCTGTCTTGGTCATGGTGTCTCCTAAGAGCAATAAAACCCTAATTAAGGTACCCATTCTATCTGTAACCCCAAGCCCATCTTTAGCACTGCCAGAGAATACCAGTTGAATTGCAGCTTTTTCATCTCCTTGTCCATACCTCCTGTGGATTCCTTAGATCATTTCCCCCTAGACTCTCCCTCTTTCATCCTTCAATACCAGGAAGCATTCTACTTATGAATTTACCATTCAAGCAGGACATTAAAGTTGGTGATACTTAGCTAACACACTCTCTGAATATCCAAAAAGAAAACAGAAACAACGCAAAAGTAGACAAACCCAACCATATCAAACCCAGAATTCAGCACCTAGACCTGTAATCATCCTGAACCACATGCCTAAAGGCCAGCATAAGATCACAATCAATATCAGGTGTGGGGAGGATGGAGGGAGAAAGTACTGGAGAAGACAACTGAAGTGGGGGAATCTCTGGAATGAGATAGAAACTGGGGAAAATAGAATCTTTCAGGAATATATAAGGATGACCACAGCTAAGACTCCTATTGATGGGTAATATTGAGCATGAATTGACCACCTCCTCTAACCAGGCAAGACTTCTGGTAGAACTACTGAGACACCAACCCACCTACAAAATTTTGACCTACAATTTTCCCTGCCCACAAGATATGCCAAGATAAAAGTGGCACATAAATTGTGGAAATAGCCAATCAATGACTGGTCCAGCTGGAGACCCATGACATGAGAGAGAACAAATCCTACCATTCCCTGAAGGATCAGGACAAGAATCTTGACAACCTACAGACCTATGGTAGATCCAAATATGAACAGCAAAAAGAAAAATCAATAAAATTATTCCTAATGATAGTTTACTATATTCATAGATTAGTGACTAGCCAAATTGTCATCAGGGAGGCTTCACCTAAGAATTGATGGAAACAGATACAGAAACCCAGCCCAAAGATTAAGTGGAGTTTGGGGAATCTTGTGAAAGAAAGGGGAAAGCATTTTAGAAGCCAGAAAGTTCATGGGCAGCACAAGAAAACACACAGAATCTAGTAACCTGGACCTCATAGAGACTGAACCAACAACCAGGAATTCTGTGTGGAACTGAGCTCAGCCCTCTGCATATATGTTACCATTGTATAGCTTGATCTTTTGGGATTCCTAACAGTGGGAGTAGGACTTGTCACTGACTATCTGGTCTTTCTTTGGACACTTTTCTCCTACTGGTTTGGCTTGTCCATCCTTAATAGAAAAGGAGGTATCTAGTCTTACAGCAACTTGATATGCCACAGCTGGTTAATATGCATAAAGGTGGACTTTTTTCTAAGAGAAACAAAGGAATGGATGGATGGGGGCAATGGGGTGGGTGGGTAGTACATTGGGAAGAAAGAAACAAACACATCTCAACATCCACATTAAATATTACCTTGGAGTAAAGAGTGGGAAAAAATCTTTAAAGTAAATATACATATGAAGCTAGTTGGCAGAGCCATTTTAATATCTAACAAAATAAATTGCAAGTCAAAATAAAAAAAATGATGTGAAAGCACACTACATATTCATCAAAGAAAAAATTTACCAAGATGACATTTCAATCTTAACATATATGCCCCAAGAATAAGGCCTTCCATCTTTGCAAAAGAAATACTACTACAGTTTAAATCACAAATTGACCCTCATATATTCATGATGAGAAACTTCAATACCCTATTCTAACTAATTGACACACCATTCAGGCAAAAAATAAACAAAGAAATGTTGGAGCTAAGTGGCATTATAAACCAAATGAACATAACAGATATTTCCAGAATATTCTACCCACACAAAAACAAAGGAACACATCTTTTCAGTATTTCACAGAACTCTTCGCAAAATTGACAATTTACCCAGACACTAAGTAAGTTTCAATAGACACAAAAATAATCCCAGGTATCATCTGACCACAACACCATGGATTAAAGCTGTTTATCAACAACAGAAACAGCCCAATGTTTACAAACTCATGAACACTAAACAATTCTCTACTAAAAGAAAAATCCATAAATACATAAACAAAGAAGAGAAAGACTCTAAAATTCTATGAAAATGAATCACAACATAGGCAAACTTATGGGACACAATGAAAGCAGTGCTAAGAGGAAAGTCTACAGCACTAAATTCGTACATGACAACAACAAGAATGGAGAACCCTCATATTCATAATGTAACTGCACACCTGGAAGATCTAGAACAAAACGAAGTAAGCACACTCAAGTCCAGTAGTCAGCAAGAAATAATCAAATTAAGGGTTGAAATAAATAAAAGAACAGTACAAGAAAAATCAGTAAATCAGAGAGTTGTTTCTTTGAGAAAAACCTAAAAGTTAAACAAACCCTGATTCAAAATAACACCTAAACTAGAATATCCAAATTGATAAAACAAGAAACAAGAATGGTGACATAAAAAAACAATATCAAGGAAGTCTAGAGAATTTTAAGAACATACTTTACAAGCCTATATTCTACCAAGTTGAGAAATCTAGAAGAAGTGGATAATTTTCTCAATTGGTATCACTTACCAACACTAAATCAAAATCTGATCAACTATCTAAATATACCTATAATTATTAGTGAAACAAAAGCAGTCAATAAAAGTCTTCCAACCAAAGAAAGTCCAGGGCCAGATGGTTTTAACACAAAATTCCACCACACTTTCAAAGAAACATTATTGCCAATACTCTTCAAATTATTCTACAAAATAGAAACAGAATAAACATTACCTAATTCATTTTATAAGGTCACAGTTATGCTAATAAACAAACTTTCTAAAGACTCAACAAGGAAAAATAATTACAGACCAATTTTCCTTATCAAATTAGATGCAAATATTCAATAAAACACAAGCAAGTAGGCTTTATTCCAGAGATGCAGGTATAGTTCAATATGGGAAAGTCAGTAAATATAATCCACTATAGAAACAAACTGAAACAAAAACAAACAAACATGATCATCTCATTAGGTGGAGAAGAAGCATTTGACAAAATGCAACACCTTTTAATAAACAAGTTCTAGAGAAAGTAGAAATACAAAAGTGTTAGAATGAAAGGCATTCTGTGTTCTTGGTTGAGTGAGGCTTACTCCAGAGACCCAGTAGAAAATTCTACAAGGGACGAAAGATTAAAGCTACTCCCCCAGACATAGATGCCTGACACCACGAGCCCTCACTCCACTATCCTGTGGCTAGACAATGCCCCAAGATCCCAGTATTCTGGCTAAACTCCATCCCCACAGTCATCTGAATATAGCAAGGTATGCCCCACCCTTGGGAACAGAGGTAGCCTAATGCACTACAAAAGGAGCTGCTTGACTCCTCCTCTCTCTCTTACACTTAACTTCTTGTTCTTGCTCTCACCTCTTGCCCTTCTTTGCCCTCCTTCTCTCCCTCCCTTTCTTTTCTTTCCATGTGGCCATTGCCTGCCTCTACTTTCCTACTCTCTCGCTGTTTCTCTGTCTCTCTATTTCTGTCTCTGTCTCTCTGTCTCTCTGTCTCTCTGTCTCTCTCTCTC
>NW_022196906.1:32628537-32655934 GCF_008632895.1 Mastomys coucha | reverse complement strand
TCTCTCTCTCTCTCTCTCTCTCTCTCTCTCTCTCTCTCTCCTAAAGAGCTGAGTCTAATTTCTTGCAGGAAAGTCTCCCAACCACCAGTCCAGACCAAGGGCTCTTGCCCATCCTTGGAACCACTGAGTGTCCCCTTTTCTTCCTGCCCCTTTCTCCCTTTGGCCCCAGGGCTGACTGATCTGCCCCCAGCGCCTCCAATTCATTCTCAACTCTTCTTCAGTATCCAGGGACATCTTGGATGTCCAAGACTGAGAACCCACAAGACTGCTTCCTCTTCACCCATGCAGACTTGGATACTGGGCTTTCCCACAGCCTGACTACCACCAGACAGAGTGGAGAGCCATGGGCAGTCTCCCACATGCACCTGCTCAGAGTACCTGAGCTCTAGTGGAACTCAGGTTACCCTCCCCTCCTTTATTACTTCCCTGGCACCAGGTGTGGTGCCCAATACAAAAGACATACTTAAATTTAATAAAACCAACAATTTATAGTAAGCCTATAGTCAACATCAAATTAAATGGAGAGAAACTCAAAATAATTCCACTAAAATCAGGAACAAGACAAAGCTCTCCAATGTCTTCATACCTATTCAAGATAGTATTTGAGTAATAAGAGTAATAAGATGACTGAAAGACATCAAGGGGATACAAATTATAAAGGAATACATAAAACTCATTTTTTTCTTTTTCTTTTTCTTTCTTTTTCTTTTTATTTTTTTTTTAGACTTGGTTGTGCACAACTTTAATCTGAGTAATTGGGAGGCAGAGTCAGATGGGCTTCTGTGAGTTCAAGTCAGGTCTACACAGCAAGTTCCAAGATAGTCAGGATTACATAGAGAGACCCTCTCAAAAAAAAAAAAAAAAAAAAGACAATTAATTAATTAAAGAAGAAAAACCCAGAATGTAACACAGATAAATACAGTAGAGTAGATTTTTTAAAAAAAATTATTTTATTTATTTACAATCTAGCCATTGCTACCCCATCCTTGTGCTGCCTTCCACAGTTCCTCATTCCACTTGTCCTCCCCCTTGCCTCCAAGAGGGTATCCTTGCCCCAGGAGCCCTCCCCCTACTCTGTTGTCTCAAGTCTCTCCAGGATTTGGTGAATCTCCAACTAAGTTCAGAAAAGGAAGTCCTCTGCTATGTATGTGCCAGGCCCTCCATTGTCTGCTGCCTGGCTGGTGGGTCAGTCTCTATGCACTCCCTTGAGGTCCTGGTTAGATGAGACTGCTGATCTTCCTATGGGGTCTCCTTCCCCTTCGGCTTCTTCAATCCTTCCCCTAATTCAATCATAGGGTCCCAGGCTTCAGTTCAATATTTGGGTGTAGGTATCTCCATGTGTCCCAGTCAGCTACTGGTAGAGCCTCTCAGAGGACAGCTACTCTAGGCTCCTGTCTATAGTTGCCTCTCCATTTTTGACCCTGCAGTTCTTTCAGACAAGAACAGTTGTGGATCAGAAATTTTGACTGTGGGTTAGTAAACCTGACCCCCTACTTGAGGCCCTTTCTATCTATTGGAGTTAGACTATCCGAGTTCCTTCTCTCCACTGTTGGGCATTTTGGCTAAGGTTACCACCATTGAGTCCTGAGAATTGCTCACCTCTGGGTCTCTGCTACTTTTTACAGGGTCCCTATACATACAGCCCCCAAGACTGAATGTTTCCATTCATTCTGGCCTTCTCTCCTCTTCCCACTCTACCTGATCCTGTTTATCTTTGTCTCTTCCCTTTCCCTCTTCCCTCAAGGTCCCTCCCTCCCTCCCTCCCTCTGTCTCCCATAGTGATTGTTTTCTTCTACCTTCTAAGTAGGATTGAAGCATCCTCTCTTGGGTCTTTATGCTTGTTACACTTCTTTTTGTCTGTACATTGATTGCAATCTGGTACAACAACTCTAGAAATCAATCTGGTGTTTCCTCAGAAAATTGAAAATAGTTCTACCTGAAGATGCAGCTATTTCACTCTTAGGCATATACTCAAAAGATGCCTTACCATAACACAAGGACAAATGCTCCACTATGTCCATAACAGCCTCATTTATAATAGCCATAAGCTAGAAATAACCCAAATGCCTCTCAACCAAAGAATGGATAAAGAAAATGTGGCTCATTTACATAAAGTAATAATATTCAGCTATTAAAAATGAGGACATAGTGAATTTTGCAGGCTAATGGATGGAACTAGAAAAACATCCTGATTTAAGTAACCTAGACCCAAAGGAAATGCATGGTGTGTACTCACTGATAAGTGGATATTAGCCAAATAGTAGAGAATACATAGTATCATTCTTTGAAGATGATATGATGGTATAAATAAGTGACCTTAAAAATTCTACCAGGGAACTCCTACAGCTGATAAGCACTTTCAGCAAAGTAACTGGATACAAAATTAAATCACTTGTCTTCCTATACAAAACAATTGAGAAAGGAAACAGGGGAAAAGGACTCTTTACAATAGCCACAAATAATACAAAATATCTTGGAGGTAATTCTCAACAAGGTGAAAGACTTGTATAATTAAAAATTTTAAGTCTTTTGAAAAAATAAAGCTAGGCAGTGTTGGCACATGCCTTTAATTCCAGCACTTGGGAGGCAGAGGCAGGAGAATTTCTGAGTTCGAGCCTAACCTGGTCTATAGAGTTAGTTCCAGGGCAGGAGGGCTATACAGAGAAACTCTGTTTCGAAAATCCAAATAAATAAATAAGTAAATAATCTCATGTGTTCATAGACAGTTTGTATTAGCGTCGTGAAGATGGTCATCCTACCAAAAGCAATCTAAAGATTCATTGCTAAACCCATCAAAATCCCAACACAGTTTTTTTTTTTTACAGAACTTCAAAGGATAATACTTAACTTTTTTCAAAAATCTATAACACCTAGGATAGCTACAACTCTCCTATACAATAAATAAACATCTGGAAGTATCATCATCCTATATTTCCAGCTGTATCACAGAGCTACAGTAAATAATATTAATAATTACAAAAAATAAACAAACAAAAAACTGAATGTTACTGGCATAAAAACAGACTTGTTGATTAATGGCATCAAATTGAAGACCCAGAAATAAAACCACACACCTATAGACACTTGATTTTTGACAAAGAAGCCAAAACCATACAATGGGAAAATAAAAGCATTGTCAACAAATGGTATTGTCTAACTAGATATCAGAATATATTGGAATGTAAATTGATCCATATCTATCACCCTGAACAAAACCACAACATAAAACAGATACACTGAACCTAATACTAGAGAAAATTAGCCTTGAACTCATTAACAGAAGAGACAATTTCCTGAACAGAGCACAGATCTCACAGGCACTAAGAACTGCAATCAACAAAGGGACCTCATGAAACTGAGAAACGTCTGTAAGGAAAAGAGAAAAGAGCAGCCTACAGAAAGGGAAAGGCTTTTCACCAGCCCCACATCTGACAATAGGCTAATATCCAAAATACATAAAGTACTCTAGGAACTAAACACTGAATAAAAAGTAAAAATGTGCAACAGCTCTAAACATAATTCTCAATAGAGGAATCTCAAATAGCTGAGAAACATTGAAAAAAATGTTAAACATACTTAGCCAATAGAGAAATGCAAATCAAAATGATTCTGAGATTATACCTTACTCCTGTCATAATGGCTAAGATTAATGCTCATGCTGGTGAGGATGTGGAGTACGGAAAACAGTCCTCCACATGGAAATCAATATAGACATTCCTCAGAAAATTGGGAATTGATCTAGCTCAAGCCCCAGCTATACCATTCCTGGACAAATACACACAGGATGCTTCATTCTGCAATGACACCATCTCAACTATGTTCATAACATCTTTATTTATAATAGCCAGATATAGGAAGGAATGAATCTAGTAGTCCTCTAAAAATGTGCTACATTTACACAGTGAAGTGCTACTCAGCAGCAATATATATAGTGAAATTGACAGACAAATGGATAGAAGTAGAAAAGATCATCTTGAGTGTGGTCCCCAGACCCAGAAGGACAGTTATGATATGTATGCAACTAGAAGTGGATTTTAGCTGTAAAATAAACGATAATCAAGCTACAATCCAAAGACCCATCAATGTTGGGTAAAGAGGAGAAGTATAGTATTTAAGTATGGATCTCCTTGGGAAGGAGAAATAGAATAGATTTTGTGAATGGACTGGAATTGGGTGGGGACAGGAGCTGGAGGGATTAGGTTGTTGGGGAAGGAATGGGAAGAGAAAGTGTATGGGGTGAAACAGCTGGAATTTGGGGCATTAGTGGGGCAGTGAGAAAACTTAGTGCTATGGAAACTTCCTAGAATCTATGAGAGTGACCATAGTGTGGAATTCTAGTAATAGAGAATACAGGGTCTGAGTTGTCTATCTGTTGTAGCCAGGAAGGGCTTCTAGCATGTGTGTGTGTGGGTGGATTATAATCATTTTAGTTGCTGGCAGAGGATGTCTCATGGAGATCCCTAAATAATTCAAGCTGACGGTGGGATACAAGGTAGCTCTCTGAAAACTGAGAGTGAGGCCCCATTGTTGCCAACAACATCTGCACTGCTCATTGAATATAGAAAGGTTTAGCTGGTACAGACATGGAGGTTTCACCCCTACATTCTAGTCTCATTGGTACAAGAGGTAGTCTGTAGGCTATGGAAAAAGAAACCTTGTTGTGGACAGCAAATCTGTCACAAAACCCTCAACCTACTATCCATACTATCCATCCACAGGACTGGAAAATATTCAATTAAATGACTCCTAATGATATTCTAGTATACTCTTATACTGCCTTGTCCAGTTATTATCAGAAAGGCTTCTTACAATAGTAGATCCAAGACCATGCAGTGACCCACAGCCAGATATTATTCACAGAGACAGAGAGAGAGAGAGAGAGAGAGAGAGAGAGAGAGAGAGAGAGAGAGAGAGAGAAACTGAATTAGAGGTTTCCTTTAGTTATTTCCCCTCAGAGATGGGGGACTCCACAACATAGGTGGAAGAAAGACTGTAGGAGTCAGAGGGGCATGAAATCATGAGTACTTGAGCCACCAAATCAAGTAAGCAGGGCTCATATGGGCTCAAAGAGACTGAAGCAGCAATCCTGGAGTCTGCAAGGATATGTAACAGGTTCTCTGCTTAAATGTTTCAGTTTGGAGTTTTGTATGGAATGCCTAATAGTAGGAACATGGCTGTATCTGACTCTTTTGCCTGCTCTTGGGACTTTCTCCTATTGTGTTGCCTTGTCCAGCCTTTATATGGGGTTCTTTGCCTTGTCTTATTGTATCCTAGTTTCTCCCATTTGTCTGTCATCTCTTGGAGGTCTACTCTTTTCTGATGAGAAACAGAAGGAGTGAATCTTGGGGACAGGCAGGTGCAGAAAGCTGAAAACAGTGGAGGAAGGGAAAACTGTGGTCAAATGCATTGTATGAGAGAAGAAGCTATTTTCAGTAAAAATAAAATTAAAAAAAGAGTATGATGGGCCAATATATTTTATTTGTTACCAAAAAATGGAGATTTTAATTTGTGGATAATTTAAAAAGCTATAAAAGTCAGCATATGGATCAATTGCATGCTCATATACTAATAATGAATAATATGAAAGGGAAATTAAGAAAATATGCATGAACTAACTAGTACCCTCAGAGCTCCCAGGGTCTCAACCACCAACCAAGGACTGCACATGGAGGGGACTGATTGTTCTGGCAGTGTGTGTATAGTGGAGGATTGCAAATTCAATCATAAATGGGAGGAGAGGACCTCAGCCCTATGAAGGTTCTGTGCCCCAGTGTGGGGGAATGCCAGGGCCAATAAGCAGGAGAGGGTGGGATGGCAGGCATGGGGAGTGGGGAGGCAGCTGGGGTTTGTTTTTGTTGTTTTTGTTTGTTTCTTTGTTTTTTAGAGGGGAAACTGGGAAGGGAGAAATTTACATGTAAATAAAGAAAATATCTAATAAAAAAAATAACATTGGATTTATAAAATGAATTTTGATGTCTTTGATTCTATTTACCTTGTGGGAAGAATTTGAAAAATTAATCATGTTTTGTATGCTTGAATAGAACATTCACTGGTTTTCTATTTGTTTGTTTGTTTGTCTGGTTTGGTTTTGTTTGGTTCAAGTGACTGCCAGGCAATTGGAATATGACAGACACATCCAGTGTTCTGAATACAGAGAAAGAATCCAACAGTATCCAAATAAGTTACATCATGATATATCACAAACTTCTTTCCACACTGGGGAGATGCTGTGATATGTGGTATGTCTAGGAGTTTTCATATCTAATGCCTTTGGCACATTAGGTGTAGGAACTGTGATGATCACCAGTCTACATCTCTGGATCTATTCTTACTAAAACTCAAAACCAGATCACTGCATTTTACTTCCTATCAATACTTCACTATATCCCAGAATCCTAGACAGTAGCCAAAGATCTGGTTAATCCACAGAAAATTTATGGCATTGGATGTACCATGTACTTCTTCCTCCTATAGGGAAAAACTGGGGGAAGTTTGAGATTTTTCAATTTTCATTTCTGTATTGAGCGGAGAGTATTAGCTATGCCAGGCTCACCCTCCATCTTTTTCACTTGCATTTGGTGTTTAGAATATATACTGTGTTTTCCTGAAAAACCTGTGAAACAGGACAGATAGAAAATAATCTTATAGATGACCTGTGAACAACATGTGGCATAGATTGTATGTTTTAGTGTTACATTCCTTTATCAAGATGTTTATCTTAATTTTGTGTTGCAGCCGGGCAGTGGTCGCGCACACCTTTGATCCCAGCACTTGGGAGGCAGAGGCAGGTGGATTTCTGAGTTCGAGGCTTGCCTGGTCTACAGAGTGAGTTCCAGGACAGCCAGGGCTACACAGAGAAACCCTGTCTCGAAAAACAAAAACAAAAACAAAAACAAACAAACAAAAAAAATTTGTGTTGCTATGCCAGTATTAGCACATGGTAAGAGTGTAGCTTGTTTTTCCCTACCAAATGTAGTGTGGCTGGTTTCATAGAAGACCAGGATACAAGAACCCCATTACTAATTTTCAGACTACTCACAGATGATGAGTACATAGTTATGGCTTGGTTGCTGTGTTAATGAAGGATTCTATACTTCCTGATCCATCACATTGCTGAATTAAAAGTGATTTTTTTTTAATTCTCCCTGGAGAATGTTCAATCCCTCAAGTGAAGAAAACCTTGAGTAAAACATCAAGCCCCTAAGGAAATGATGACATATTAAGGTCCAAGTTGTAGCTGTAAACCACTTATCTCCTTATTACACCAAGAAACTATTCCCTAGAGAAGTGAGATTAGATACTCTGCATATAAGTCAGAGCACAAAAAATTGATAGCACATTGAAACTCTGACTTATCAAAGGTAAATATGAAGATAAACTTTCTCTGTTACTTGAGATGATCATAACTTATGATAACCTATTAGTTTTAGTTTAGATATACTGAGTATACTAGAAATGTATCTGGATGAAATTGTTCTTCCAGGACCATATAAGTAGGTAGACCATGAGGAACCACCATTTTTTTACTTAATAATTAAGAAGGTCTGAATTCAATTCCAATTACTATCTTGCTTTGTGACTTAAGTCCAAAGAATTAAGATATGTCAGTCATTATTTTCTATATTGTGCAGTACTGAGATTCAAGTGTAACTGATATAAGAATCTGCTCAAAGTGGGACACAGAGAATGTTCAAAGACATTTTGGACCTTAGAATAGGTAGAAGATTTAAGGAGATCCTTCTTTTTGAACAGAACTTCATTATTCTCCATTCATGAACATTTTCTACCCCATGGGAGTAACTAAAAAATTCTAAAATTATTCCTTATGCTTTCGAACAATATGTTGATCTCATTTCCTCAAAGTCTAAATTGTGTAAGAGACTAATACACATTGTCAAGTTATATACC
Source organism: Mastomys coucha (assembly GCF_008632895.1). Lineage (NCBI taxonomy): Eukaryota > Metazoa > Chordata > Mammalia > Rodentia > Muridae > Mastomys > Mastomys coucha. Next base: position 32,648,026 of record NW_022196906.1, on the reverse strand, counting down.
CCCAATCTCATCAATGAGGGGAGATTCAAGAGTAGGAAAACCAGTAATGGAAACAGTGGTTGTATCTTGGCTCTGCTTTCTCCTTTCTTGTCTTTGGATACTGTATGTTTTCACAGAGAAGCAACAGCAGACATCTGTGGAATGAATGTGATATTGTACTTAGTTACTTATCTTGTTGATAATTGAGGGTAGAAATAGAACAAGAGCCAGAGGACAGATGGATATAAGGAAAAAGTATCTTTGCACACAGCAGGGCATTTGCACACACAAGCTTACAGGAACTTTGACAGAATGCAAAAGAGCTTGGCAAGCCCATTCAAGACCAAATCCTAGCATAGAAGGAGGACTGAGTCAAGAAGCTCTACTCTTATCTAAGAGCTACTGGCAATTGTAAGCTGCTGGTAGAAGAGTCAGTCTGCTTTAAGAGTGTAGTTCCTGATAAACCAACCATCCTCCAGCAGAAGGACATACTTCCAATAATATATGACCAACACAAAAGAACATGATTAAGAATAAAAAGAGAGGGTAAATATAATCAAAATAGGTATGAAATAATAGGATTGTAGGTGCACGTATATGTGTGTATGTGTTTGTGTGTGAAAGACAGAGAGAGAGAGAGAGAGAGAGAGAGAGAGAGAGAGAGAGAGAGCGAGAGAGAGAGAGAGAATTTTCTTCTAACATGATTTCTCTTGGCATGTGCCCATAGATTCCTTTGAAGAATGGGTTCTGAAAATAGCTCTTCAGTGACTGAATTCATTCTGGTGGGATTAACCAATTGTACTGAACTCTCACCTTCATACCCCAATGTACTTTTTCCTCTTTAACTTGTCCTTTATTGACCTCTGGTACACTTCTGTGTTCACACCAAAAATGTTAATGAGCTTTATATCAGAGAAGAACATTATTTCTTATAGAGGATACATGACTCAGCTTTTCTTTTTCAGTTTCTTTTGCATTTCTGAATGTTATATGCTGACTGTAATGGCCTATGATCGCTATGTGGCCATCTGTAATCCACTCTTATACAACATTGTCATGTCTCCTAAAGTATGTTTGAACCTCATACTTGGATCATATATAATGGCATTTTCTAGTGCCATGGCTCACACAGGATTCATGCTGAGACTGACCTTCTGTGGTGCAAACACCATCAATCACTACTTCTGTGATATTCCCCCTTTGTTTCAGCTCTCCTGCACTAGCACCTATGTCAATGAGCTGGAGGTTTTTGTTGTTATAGGCATCAACATCATTGTTCCCACCATCACCATCTTTATCTCTTACGGTTTCATCCTCTCAAGTATCTTTCATATCAGGTCCAAGGAGGGCAGGTCCAAGGCCTTCAGCACCTGCAGTTCCCACATAATGGCAGTCTCTCTGTTCTTTGGATCAGGTGCATTCATGTATCTCAAACCATCTTCTGCTGAGTCAATGAATGAAAGTAAAATCTCCTCTGTATTTTATACCAATACAGTTCCTCTGCTGAATCCCTTAATCTATAGCTTGAGGAACAAAGATGTTAAAATTGCCTTGATAAAAACCCTGAGTAAGAGAAAGTGTTGATCTGAACGAGTGTCTTCTTTCATGTAGTCACGAGGCTTGGAATGTCAGTTTTATTAGTTCCATTTGTGTGGCCATTATCATATCTTTTTTGTTTGTTTTATTTGTTTGTAGGGTAAATGAAATTTGAATCTCATTTCAATAATTTATTTCAATATTTTTATATATAATGACTTTTTCCTTACCATTGTCAGAAATAATTTTTCTTGTTCTTTGACATGTAAATTAAGAATTCTAGTGGAGAAATTTAGGTGTTCAAAAGTAGTATATGTTTCACCATTTCTTCCTGTGAAGAAAGTTTAATATTTGACAACCATGTCACTTAATGAGTCGAAGAAGTAGAGGAACTCAGCTGTACTGGCTTTCAGAAACATGCATTCACAAGACATTTCTATTCTGGTTATTCCTTCCTTATTGGAAAATATCTTCTTTATAAAGCTGAAACGGAAGGGTCCACAGTAAATTCAAGTTGTCGACTTATATATTCAAGTACTCTGAATGAATTATCTTTCAGCAAAGGGCTTTGTTAATTTTTTGAGTCTTTTTTTCCAGGAGTTTTAGGCATTATTTGGGGCCAGAAATATTTGGAATGGCTAACTTAAGATATTTAAGTTTTTAAAAAGTATTTAGAGAATAACCTAAGCTATGATAATATCATTCATGGAATATGACGTTTGACTATTATTATTATTTTAAGACAATGGCAGAAACTGACTATCCTTAAGATACTAAGTCTAAGGTTATCAAACTGAAATTTAAATATTTTAAATATAACATAAATTTCTTGTTAGTGTTTAATTTTTCTAAATGTCATCATATTTTTTAATATTTTGAAATTTAGCATAAAAAAACCCTTTGGTCTATTATGATAGTCTTCTGACATTACTAAATCCTTGACCTACAGCTTAGAAAATTCATACCATTTATGTATCTGAAACCAATATTTGCCTGCTTGATATTTCCTTAACAATTTATTTTATATATCTACATATATTATATATTAAATATGTGATAAGTATTGGAAAATATTGTTTGGTGTTTATCTCTTCATTAGCGCTTTTATTTTTAAAATGTGTTTATATGTAGGTACTTGAATGACTGTAGGTGCACCATGGACACATGGGAGTCCTCAGGGGTCAGAAGAAGGCACAACATGAACAGGACTAGAGTTAATGAAGGTTATAAGCTTCCATGTGAAAATTTTCAAAAATTTTCAAAAAATTAGACTCAGGTCTTCTTCAAGAGCTATAATTCCGTTCAACAACTGAGCCATACTTCTTGAGCCAATAAAATTACTTTCTTTTTTGAATGAAAAGTGTATCTAGTGTGTTAATATCTCTACTATCTTCGTAGCTTTTAGTATTTTGTAATCTTTCATCCACATATTTTTCCACTTTCTAACTGCATTATATCATTTTTCTTTATCCTTTTACCTCTGTGTCCTAAGGGTCTGGAAACACCTTTGAATTGCCTAAGACTTAGACAAAGTTTTCTTTATGGGTTTCTATTGCATTGATTCTTTATAACTGTTGTATCATACATACAACTCACAATAAATTGTGTTCGTTCGTATATGTATGTCAACCCAATAAAGTGCAACTAAAAGCTAATTCTATCTTTATAAATGAATTGGCCTTTGAATGTTTATAGAAAGAACTCTTGTGGATGTGTATTATAGAAAATAAAATGGACAAAAGAAATAGTCCATTGCCATGCCCACCCTCCTCCCCTCCACATAAGAGAATGGATTAAAACATGGAGTAAAGAGTTTTAAAAATCAAATAATGCAAAATAGATACTGATAATAAAAGGTTGTGCTTATAATTCTTGTGATATAGTTGGAATTCCACAATTACAGCTCTAAAACATGAAAAAATTATCTTAGTTGTCCATGGTATTTGTGAGGGGCAAAAAACAAAGATATTGACTTTTAAAATTGTATTGTTAGAGTCTCCAAGTCTTTAGATACTGACATATTTATTTGTAATATTATCTATCATCTATCCATATGTATATCATCATCATCATCATCTTTCTTCAACATCTTTCTTTAAAATATAAAAGTAGCTTCGTAATAAAATTTGAAAAAGCAAACAAACAAAAAGAAAAAAAATCAAGTAATATACTGAAATTAACCAGAGCCAAACTCTATATATTGCAATAAACTTCCTATATAGGCAATTTGAAGCTGTAGACCTTCACATTATATTTTATTCTTTTACTTTTGAATATGGATATATCTGGATGAGCTTATCCACCAACAAAAATTAAGAATCTATAACAGAACAGTACAAAAACCATTAGTTATATATATATATATATATATATAGTTTTATGCAAATACAAGTATAAATATAAATATATAAATATATAAATAAATATTAATTTATGTATATAAATATATATAGTTTTATATATACATATACATATATATACATATATATATATCATCTTTCATCTTTCTGTTTTCTTTTTATTTATTCTTCTCTCATACAATACATCTCCCCATCCACTCTTCCCAGACCACACACTAATTCCCATTTCCCCAGATCCACAGATCCTCTGAAAGAGGCAGCAATCAAGTAGGAGGGAAAAGTTTCCAAGAAACAGAAAAAGAGTCAGAGATACTCCCTCTCCCACTGTCAAGAGTTCCCTAAATCCTCAAGTTAAATAACCATAACATATATGCAGAACATCTATTAGAGACATGTGCAGGCTCGGTGATTGCTACATCATCTCCGTGAGCCCCTATGAATCAAGCTGAGATAATTATGTGGAACCTATTCTACTGGTTTCCTTAACCTTTCTGACTTCTATAAGCCTTCTCTCCCCTTTTACCCTCCATTTTATGTTTGTTATGGGTTTTGAATCTTCTCCTACCAGCTCCCTGAGGAAACCTCTCTGGTGAGAGTTGGGCTAGGCAACAATCTATTAAGATGGAAGAATATCTTTAGGAATCATTTCATTGACTTTTATATTTTTATTTTGTTACTTTATTATTTTATTTACTTATTTACCTATTGTAGGGTTAGGGCCCAAAAGGCCCTGGCATCTCAGTCTTCATCTTGTCCCTGGACCATCATCTATTAACTAACACGCTTTTGTTTCTTCCACTATCATACTTTTGTTCCCATAATTGACTCAGGACATTTTACAATAGGGGGCTATTCGGACTTCTTAAAAGGGGGACATACCTTTCTGGACATTTTACAATGGGGACATTCCATTTACGTTAACCAAGAGATAATACCGGTCTGGCCCACGCACCTGGGCAAATACCTTTGTGGTCTGCAGCTTTATAAGCCTTTAGTTTCCCTAGAGTAAACTGAGACTTGAACAAAATTTTTGTCTTGTCTTCTTTGTCTTTTGTCTTGTCAATGACAAATCCCAATTTGTCATTGTTGCTCCCTTCCCTTGAGAACCCTTTGTTTAAGTCCTGTAGGTTGGGGTAACTGGACTAGTGAAGATAGCCACAGAGTTTTTGGTCGGCCAACGAATTTTGTGTGGAAGACATCTTGCCCCAGGAGTCTGTCACATCCAATAGGGATCCTGTTAAGTTTGTGATGATAATGGGACAGGCATTGAATAGCCATGAATTCTTTGTCCACAGTCAAGAACTGTATCAGGTGAGAGGAGTAGGGCTTAAAAAAAAAAAAAAAAAAGGAGATGCTAGACAAACAAATGACATGAGAGAGAGAGATCAAGAGAGAAGGAAAATGGATTTCAGAGCTCTCCTAGGGACAGAAGGAAATCAGGAGATGTCCTGCTTCCTCTCTGGCCCTTACAGGAGACATCTGTAATTCTGGTTACATCAAGTTCTCTACCCTTTCTGTGTTGTCTGTACTTGGTGCACCAATCTGTCCACATGTCAATTTGTGTCTGTTTTTGTTTTGTTTTCTGAATGATTGTTGTTCTATGTTTCATGTTGAAGAGAAAAAATATTTTAAACTCTATCTGCTAGCTATTCATCTCTTGATTCGGTCTCAGTTTGCAAGGCGGAGGCTGATTTAAGTTGCCCACACCCTTAGCCAGGAGTCAAACACAGCAGGAGAGCCCCTGCTAAAAAGCTGCTTTTAAGAGGGGTCAGCAGCTTCTTTGTTCTAAGGCAAATAAGCTGATAATTGTTTTTTCCTAGAAAAATATTTGCAATTGTGATTATTCGGTTCAGCAAATGACAAAGTGCCTTTTCTCTTGAAATTATTGCTAGAAAATCTAAAAATTCTTTGTTTGGTCTAAATTTATAAGATTCGTGGTGTTGCTTCATTTGGTTTCTGACTGGTCTTAAAGGTATAATTATGCTCTGAATGTCTTGGTCATAGAGTAATGGCTTATATGTTATTGGGTATGACTTAAAATTTGTAACACTGGTAACAGAAATTTAGCTTAAAACTGTCAACTTAGGGTTGGAGTCATTTTAAAAAACAACATGTGGCATGACCCAGCCCAGGAAACCAGGCTTCTAAAGATATTTCTAAATTGGGATAATATGTTTTGTAATTCTTATCCTAGAAACTAGACTTATAAGGGATAAGATTTAAAGCAATGTCTCTTTAATGAAGCATTAAAAATTGTGCTGTCATGCATTCATATGTAAAAATTGGCAGCCAAACTTCGTAACAGGACAGTAATGTTTTTTGGTATTGATTGTAAAGAGAATGGATTGTTTAAAATTGGATTTTGCTTTCCAAAAGTTATGGTTATGCCTTAATATTACAAAGAAAACTTTAAAAGTATGGTTAAAATTGCCAGTGTTCCACTGGCTGCAGTTTGCAAGCTCATAATTCTTACCTCACCCATATTTTGTAATTAGGATGATTACAAGAGTAGTAAAAGTTAAAAACAGCTGTGATCAGTATGGGCCAGCTGCCCCTTTAAAAAATCAGCTTTATTAGATAAAGTGGTAGAAGAAAAATTTAACCCCTCAAGGTTGGAAAGCAGATCTCAATGAGAATTTATTTGGTAACAAACAGGCTCTGATGAACTATTTCAAGGAGTTTGTACTACTAAAAACAGCTAGTAGAATTTTTAGAGACCCTGAAGCAAGGGTTGCCTTTTACACAAATGTCTTATGAGAACGCTAATGCAGCTCTCTGTGGCCATGTTGTCATACAAAGCAAAGACAGACTTATCTGAATATATTCAGATCTTTGTACAAAAATTAAATCCTCACCCTGTGGTAGCCACCAGCAGCTACATGAACCCGGTCTCTGGAAGAGAGGAAGGGGCCTGGGAAAATAGAGGAATTGGACAGCAAAAGGAATAATGAGACTGAGTCATGGTTTCTGATCAAGATCAGATGTGTATTTAGAATCTGAGAAATAAATATGTTGTCCCAAAAGCAGGGGGACCTGGGCTGCGGCCCTGGCCTCCCTGGCTGAGGCTCTCTCTCTCTCTCTCCCGGGTGGCAGGGGGCCTGCTGCTGCGGACCAGGTCTCTCTCTCTCCCCCAGGGATTGACCTGTGTTAGCATCCAGAACCTGCCTGCGGCAGATATGTGGGCGGGTCCACAGACCTGTCGCCAAGGCAACGGCGACCATATTCCCAGAATCCATTGGGTTCAGCTCCCACCTTTACCTGCATTACTACGTCACCACACATATAAATATATGGGTACTTTCCTCTATCTCTCTCTCTTCTTGCGCTGCTACCCCCCTACCCCCCTTCCAATTAAACCTCTTACACATGAAACTGCCTGAGCCTGGTGTCTGCAGACGCTTCCTGCCACGACTCAAAACCCATCAACCTTTTTGCTGCACGGTGCCTTAATTAAAAAGGAGGCAATGTATGAATGAGTTATTTTATTGTAGGAAGGATATGCTGGTTACGTAGAAAGAAAGGAGAGGAAGGGGAGAAAGAAAAGGAGGAGAGGAAGAAAGGTAGAGAAGAGAACAAAGAGCAGAGAGGAGAGAGAGAGAGCAAGAGGATAAGAGTTAGAGAGGAAGGGTAGGGGTAAGAGAGTGAGGGTAAGAGAGTAAGGAGGGGGCAAACCACCCCTTTTATTGTATGGGGCGTGGCATGCCTGGTTTGTGGTCAGATGACTATGTGTAAGGCCCAGCTAGAATGCTGGGAGTTTGAGGCAGTGTCTGCCTGATAGAGCACACATCTCCTACAGGGGCAGATGTGAGGGGTCTGTGCTGAAATCTGAGCCATTTGTGTTAGGCACAAATCACAGAATGCCTACCGTCCCTTCTGGGCAGAAGCTCAGTGGGTCTCTGGGGTTCCAAGGTGGCTGCTCTCCTGGACTCCAGCTATCAGAGCTGCCCATTGCCCCACATAAATAGGCAGGGGAAAACCCTTTCCCCAGTAAGCCAGGATCCTGTGGCCAAATTAGCATCTTGATGTTTGGTCCTGGAGGTAGGTGAAGCAGCTCAGCAGGGCATGGCTCCTGGCCAGGAACTTGGAGAAATACAGAGAAGTAGCAGAACAAAAGGGCTTTGTTCAGTGCAGGAAGCCTCACCCTAGGTAGGGTAGATGCTTTGTGGCAAGGGCAGGGTCTGAATCAGCTGCCTTTTAACTGAGGGAAGCTACATCACCCAATCAGTGTTTATCTGTTTGCTGCCTTGCAGGGGACTATAATACATACAAGCAATTCTTTCACAGCACCAAGGTTACAAATAATGTTTTAAGTATAAGTCATCTTAGGAAAAACTGTCCAACAATTAGAGACATATACAGTAGAATTGCTCCCCAGGAATCTGTCCTAACTGCAGGAGATGTAATCTTTGGGCAAGGTCTCAGGTGTTATACTCAGATTAAGAAATATTTACATTTGAGTTAATGCAAAGCTCAGAGCAGCCTCAGCAAGGCTTGTGAGGCATTTCTTTTTTTTTTTTTTGCAAACTCTGCCTAAGGAAGTTTTGGTGGCCTCACCTTTCCTTGACTCTGGGAAATTGTTTTTAAGACAAAAGAGCATTATCACAGATCTATCCACTTGTGGTTCAGTTTTAATTTATGTACTGATAGCCAATATATATATAGCTCAGGGCTTACAATTGCTTAAAATTGTTCCTTTTTTAGATACTGCTAGTTCTCAAATTTTGCAATTGTTTATGCATATACAACTCAAGTTAAGAGAAAGTACTGTTCTTTTAAAGGACTGTCTTTGGATATTTAAGGGCTCATAATGAAAGACTCCCAGAACTGGGGAGATCCTTACTCAAGTCTCGGGATGACACAACCACCCAATAATTCACGAGAGACTGAACTTGCTGCAATCACATGAGGTTTATTTGGGATAGGTCGGTATCGGGGTCGATCTCGTGACCATGTTGGCCAGAGGAGTTCGACCCCGAACACAAGAACTAAGGGAAAACCACAAGCTGGGGGCAGGGAGAGGGTTACCAAGGAAACATAACATAAAAACAGTAGAAAATTTTAGAGGGACCCAACCCAAGGTATTCAGTTAGGGAGGAGAACATATTCTAGGAATGTAATCTTCATCTACTGGTCGACAGGGTGGAGAATCTCATAAACCAGTAGACCTTCATTCCTAGTTCTGCCCTCATTGTGGATTATTCAGGAGCCCTGAGTCTCTGAGTTAGCCAAGCTCCTGAACTACCTACTTCACATTTTTGGCTTGATACAGAGGTTTCCCATGCCCTCTTTTAGGTAAAGGTTACACATTATACATACATTTCTATTAAATGCCCTCCAGACTTTCAATACTAGACTGCCTAGACAAGACCCATTAAGACAATTTGTATACCAGGCAGATGGCAGGCCTTACACAGGAACAATTGTCCATATAATCTCATTCTTTACATCATCAAAATAGTGATGGCTTGAGATGATAATTTGTTACTTTTAGAGAATGTGCCTGTCAAATTGTAAAGACTTGTTCTCAATGTCCTCAGTTTCTACCTGTACCACATAATGGTGTTAATTCTCAAGGACTTATACTTAATCAATTATTGCAAATGGATGCTCAGATTTCTGATTTTAGAAAAATAAAATATGCACATGTAACTATTGATACCTTTTCAGGCTTTCTAGTTACAATTGCCTCAACAGGAAAAGCATCAAAAAATGTAATCATTGCCTCCATTATTTTTCTATGCTTTGTGTTCCAAATCAGATTAAAACAGATAATGGATCTGACTATTACAGTCAATCATTTGAGATGTTTTGTCAGCAATTTAATGTTACTCATATTACTGGGATTCCTTATAATTCTCAGGGACAAGGAATTATTGAATGTGCACAATGCACTCTGAAAAACTTGACTTTTAAAACAGAAAGTGGGCCGGGCAGTGGTGGCACATGAATTTAATCCCAGCACTTGGGAGGCAGAGGCAGGCAGACTTCTGAGTTCAAGGCCAGCCTGGTCTACAGAGTGAGTTCCACGACAGCCAGGGCTACACAGAGAAACCCTGTCTCCAAAAACCAAAAACCAAAAACCACTCCTCCCCTAAAAAAAGTGGGAATTATATCCTTGTGCATATTATTTAAATCATGCCTTTTATTTTTAAAATTTTAAAATTTGGATGCCAAGGAACTCTTTGATGAGTATCTATAGCATTGTACAATTAGACATACTCACCATACTAGGTGAGATGGAAGGATACATTTATTGGTATATGGCATAATCCTGATCAGGTATTTAATTTGGGGAAGAGGGCATGTTTTTTTTTTCCACAGAAAGCTGCAGGAGCTTGCTAGCTGCCAGAGTGATTGGTATGACCTGCTGACTTGTAAGCTTGCTGAGTGCCCTGTCAATGGTGACAGGAAAAGTGCTGTTTTTATGCACACAAGTCTGGGATTGTGCATGACTGAATCTAAAAACATCAACAAGCATTAGAGAAGAGAAATCAGGAACTCTTTGATAACCCTACGTGGAGCACCTGGAATGGAATTCTGCCCTACCTTCTTGCCTTCTTTGGCACAGTGATTGGCTTACTAGTAATACTATCACTAGGACCTTTATTTATGGCCTTTATTAAGGGACAGATAGATGCAATTAAGGCCCAACCCTTGCAGATTAATTACGACTGGCTGGCAATATTACATCTGGAAGATGGTTTTAATGATATTCTTACAAATGGCCCTTAAAAATAACCCAGTTCATGCTTGGCTCTTCACCTTTCCAGTGCAATGGACTGGCTAGCCAGTGACAGGCAGATGAGTGAAGGAAGCCACCCTTACTAGGAATGGCAACCTAAGACAGTGAACCCTGCTAAGTTGATGGGGTCCCCGCTATGATGGGTCAGACAATTCTGGGTGTGACTGTCCTTGCAACCTCTCTGACCTAAGACAGGCACAGTCCCCTTGGAGTCTCTAGAACCAAGCTGATTTAGACACTGCTACCCTAAGTAGGCCTTGTTTCTGCATATAAAAAAGGAGGACCTGTTGGGGCCCAAAAGCCCTTGGCATCTCAGTCTCCATCTTGTCCCTGGGCCATAATCCATCTTGTCCCTGGGCCATAATCTATTAACGAATACTCTTTTGTTTCTTCCTCTATCTTGCTTCTATTCCCGTAATTGACTTGGGACATTTTATGATAGGGGGCTTTCCAGATTTCTTACAATGGGGACATTTCTTTCTGTACTTTTTACAATAAGGACATTCCTTTCTGGACATTTTGCAATGGAGACATTCCATTTGCTTTAACCAAGGGATAATATCGGTTTGGCCCATGCACCTGGGCAGTTACCTTTGTGGTCTGTAGTTTTATAAGCCTTTTGTTTCCCTAGAGTAAACTGAGACTTGAACCAAATTTTTGTCTTGTCTTCTTCCTTTGTGTCTCCTGATCCCAATATGTTGTTGTTGCTCCCTTCCCTAGAGAACCCTTTGTTTAACTCTTGCAGGTCGGGGCATTGTAGCATAAATATTTTAATAAATTCTGATGCGGGGTTTCTTCTAGTCTTAGACCATCTATGTTCCTGTATTACACACACACACATAGCCTTATATTTTTAATATGCCTTAAGCATCACAGTAGCTGGGAAAATGCCTAACCTCCATGCTGTTAGAATCAATTTTCCTACCTATTTACTTATTTCTGTGTTCTATTTTGGCTGCTCTTCCCCCAATTAAGCAGCCATCTTGTTTCTTCTTCTTCTTTCCTTTCCTGCACACACTCCTAAGGATGGCCACTTCCTTCTCCTTTTCCTGGTCCCAAACTTGGCAAACCTAAATCCTGCCTCTTTCTCTTCTTTCCAGATATTGGCTGCTGGCAATCTGTTGCAGACAGTTTTGGGGAACCCAGATTAACATTAGATTACAAGTAGGGTTTATTTATTTATTTATTTATTTATTTATTTATTTATTGGCAGTGTGTTTGGTTCAACCTGTTTCTGGGTCATTCAGCTTTTGATTCTTGCCAATTTAGGCAGTATAAGGCATGCGATCCCTTTTGTGGCTTTGGCGTCATTAGACCAATCCTTGATTGACCACTCTCACAAGCAGGACAGGTTGCAGGTCCAAGTGAGTGGGTTGGTGTCTCAGTTCTAGCACTGGGGGCTTGTCTAGTTACAGAAGATTTGCTGGTTTAGGCTACAGATCCTTCAGTTCTAGGAATCCTTGCTAGGCTCACCCTTATAAGTTCAAGGAAGATTCATAGTCTTTCTCTGTCCTCCCACCTCAATCAATTTTCACCTGTTTCTATGCCCACTCTCCCCAGTCTACCCACAAAATATATTTTATTTTCCTAAGTGAGGTCCATGCATCTTTCACTAGAACCTTCTTTGTTACTTAGACTTTCTGGGTCTGTGGGTTGTGGCATGATTATCTTTTACTTAAATGATGATATCCACTTGTAAGTCAGAACATATCATTTTGTCTTTCTTATTTTTCTCATTGCCTCACTCAGTGTGATTTCCTTCTAGTTTTATCCATTCGACTGTAAATTTCATGCCTTTTTGCTGTTGTCATTGTTGTTCTAACAACTGAGTAATATTCCCTTGTTTAAATGTAGCACATTTTCTTTATCCATTCTTAGTTATTAACATCTAGGTTGTTTGTAGCTTCTGACTATTATGAATAAAGTTGCTATGAAAATAGTTGAACAAGTGTATTATGGTAGGATGGAGCATCTTTTGGGTATATGTCCAGGACTGGTATAGCTGGGTCTAGAGGTAGATCTATTTCCAATTTTCTGAGAAACCACTGTATTGATTTTTATGTTGGCTATAGGAGATTGCATTCCCTCCAGCAATAGAGAGATGTCCCCTTTGCTCCACATCCTTGTGAACATGAGCTGTCATTTATGTTATTCATCTTATTCACTCATCCTGGTATAAGATGGATTCTCTAAGTAGTTTAAACTTTCATCTCCTTGATCTATTATTTTTCAATCTATTTACATTGAACTAAAAGCTTAGTACAACTTTTATTATGTTTATTATTATGGGTATTTACCCATGCTTACTTTGAGAAAAATACTTTACACTTAAGCACCCGAGGGTCTAATTTACTCCAGATGTCCAGTAGGCAAGCTATTAAGTACCTGAAGGAATCTTGGAGGACTTCATTCCCATCTGTAAAATGCAATCAAAGTTGGAGGAGACTGATGAAGTTTGCCTAATCCTGCTTGAGTCTTTCAGACAAACATCTGGAGAGGTCAACTCCTAGATTCTTTGATATTTATAACAGTGGTATCCTGGTTTGAGCAACTAAAATTTCCTTAACATATAAAATGAATATAGAATACTAAGTACCTCTTGATGGTCATTAGATTAAAAAACTGAAGCTCTAAATGGACACCTCATAACTCCTAAGGACTAAACGACCAACCAAAGATTATACATGGGTGGGTCCATGGCTCCCAAAACATATGTAGCAGAAGATTGCCTTATCTGGCATCAATGGGAGGGGAGGAGCTTGGTTCTCTGGAGGCTCAATGCCACAGTGACAGGGGATACTGAATGGGTGAGGCATGAGTGGGTGGGTGTATGAGGGAGCCCTCACTTAGAGGCAAAGGGGAGAGGGTATAGGATGGAGGATTTATGGAGGAGAGACCAGGAAGAGAAACAGCATTTGAAATGTAAATAAAAAAATAGGGGCAGATTCCTAGCTGGTCTGCTCCAGTGAAGACACCATATCCTGATGCATCCTAGAGGACCTGCTGCCCTCAGAGCAGTTGAACAACAGCTTGACTTATCCACTGAAGGCTTAGCAATCAGAAGGCTTTCCAGGAGATTTACTGCAGCAAGGGCAACAGATCAGCAGCTTCTCTGCTCCATTGAAGAACCCCCCCCAGTTGGAGGGCCCCACAGGTGGTCTGCTACAGCCAAGGCCACATGCCTACTGGGAGGCATGAAGCAACCCAGGGACAAAAGAAGCAGACTCCATACAGTCACTCAAAGCAACAAACTCCAGGGATATCCAAAAGGCAAAAGGAAAGCACAAGACCATGAGCATCAGAAGCCAATATATGTGGGCATCATCAGAACCTGGTTCTCCCACCACAGCAAGCCCAGAACACACCACACACTTAAAAATCAGTAATCTGTCTTAAAATCCTATTGAATGAAGATAATAGAGTCCTTTAAGGAGGATATAAAAACTCACTCAAAGAAATAGAGGAAAACACAAATAAACAGGTGAAAGAATTGAATAAAATGATCCAAGACCTAAAAGTGGAACTAGAAAAAATAAAGAAAACACAAATGTAGGCAAACTTGGAAATGGAAAGCCTTGGAAACAAGTCAGGAATTACAGGTGTAAGTACTACCAACAGAATACAAGAGATAGAAGAGAGAATCTCAGGTATAGAAGATACGGTAGAAGAGACTGATGCAACTGTCAAAGAAAATCAAAACATAAAAAACTCCTAAGCCAAAGCATCCAGGAAATTCAGTACACAATGAAAAGACTTAATCTAAGAATAATCAGAATAGAGGAGAACAAAGATTCCCAGCTCAAAGGACATGAAAATGTCTTCAACAAAATCATAGAAGATAACTTCCCCAACCTAAGAAAGAGATGGCCATAAATATAAGTACAAGAACCCTAAAGAACACAAAATAAATGGGACCAAAAAAGAAAGTCCTCTCATCACATAATAATCAAAACACTAAAAGCACAGAACAAAGAAATAATGCTAAAAGCTGCAAGGGAAAAGGGCCAAGTAATATACAAAGGTAGACCTTTCATAATTACACCAGACTTCTCAACAGAGACTATGAAAGCCAAAAGAGTCTGGCCAGAGGTCATGCAGACTCTAAGAGGGATTAGGGACAAATGACAGCCCAGGCTACTATACCTAGCAAAACTCTCAATCAGCATAGCTGGAGAAACCAAAATATTCCAGTATAAAGCTATATTCAAACAGCATGCATAGTATGTCCTCACTAATAAGTGGATATTAGATGAAAAAAAAAAGCACAGAATACTCAAGATACAGCCCACAGAACTCACAAAGGTTAACAAGCTGAAGTGTCCAAGTGAGGACGCTTCAATCCCACTTGGGAGACAGAAGAAAGCAATCACAAGTGGGGAGAGAGGGAGGTACCTGGGAGGGAAAATGGACAGGGAGAGGGGAGTGTGGGGAGAGAGGAACCTGATTGGTATTGGGTAAAGAAAAAGCACTGAAGCTCTGTGGGCCAGAAGAAAGAATGGAAACAGGTAACCTCCAGAGACAAGAGGTTGAGGGGACCTTCAGAATGCAGGAGAGACCTGGGAGGTGAGAGACTCTCAGGACTCAAAGGGAAGGACCTTAGATAAAATGCCCAAGAGTAGGGAGAAGGAACTTAAAGAGCCTACCTCCAGCCAGAAGACAGTACATCAGGTGAAGGATAGGGTTGTCATCCCACAGTCACAATTCTGACCCATAATTGTTTCAGTCTGAAAGAATTACAGGAATGGAAATGAAGAGGAGCCTGAGGGAAGAAGTTCCATTGACAGGCCCAAAGTGGATTCCAGCTCAAGGGGAAGTCCCAAGGTCTGACACTATTACTGAGGCTACGGAGCACTCACAAAAATGGATCTAGCATGACTGCACTATGGAAGACCCAACAAGCAGCTGAAAGAGTCAGATACAGATATTTACATCCAACCAATGAACAGAAGCAGCTGACCCCTGTTTTTGAATTATGGAGAAGCTGAAAGAAGCTGTAGAGAAGGACGACCCTGTAGGAAGACTAGCAGTCTCAATTAATCTGGACCCCCAAGATCTCTCAAACACTGGACCACAAAACAGGCAGCATACACCAGCTGATATGAGGCCCCCAATACACATACAGTAGAGGACTCCTGGGTCTGTGTTCATTCAGAGATGATACACCTAACCTTGAAGAGACTAGAGGCCCAGGGAGTTTAGAGGTCAGGTGGGGTAAGGGGTTGGGACATCCAGGTGGAGACAGGGGTATGGAGAGGAAGTATGGGATATGGAATAGTGAGAGGGTGGACAGGGGAGGGAATAAAATATGGAGTGTAAAAAATAAATTAATTTAAAAAAAAGCCTGAAGCTCTGATAGGAAATTTGAAACACAATTGAAGAAAATATTGTTTTTCAGATTTTCACCAGGTATAATCACTGTATGTGATAATCTGTGATCTAAGAACATTTTCATTAAAACAGTGGTAATATGTATGCATTACATTCCTTTATAGTTTTTATCTTACCTAATCCAGCATTCCTTATTGTGTTACTACCTTGTATTCCCTTGAACAGTTTCACTTCTAGTTTCAAGTCATATGTAGATTTATATAGGATTTATTACAGATTATATAGGATTCATGTAATCCTATATAAAATCAGTAATCATAAATGAGAGAAAATGTAACAAATGAACATTAATATAAATGTATGAAGTAAATTAATACAGTGGCTGTTTTCCTTTATTCTAGCTAATTCCCCATTAATGACACAGAGAGACCAAGATTTATTTAAGGCTTTACTGCCATATGTGGGTAGTCATTTTGATCTACTTTAATACCCTAAATTAGCCTAATTTGGCTAATTCCCTGCCCAAATCCCCATAATACATGCATTTGTATTTTCCTTCAGCTGAACTCTCATCAACATCCTGCTCCTTCCTTCTTGTGGCTCATCTGATTCTGTCTTCTTCTCTCATTTTACCTTGTCTGGCAGAATTCCTACCCTATTCTCTTCTCTTCTCAACCATTGGATGAAGAGCTTTTATTGACAAGGCAGAGAATAAATAGTAAGCATTGTTTGAGACAGGAAATTCTGTATTTTTTTTTCATTTTTTTCCATTTATTGGATTTTTTAAAATTTGCATTTCAAATGTTATCCCTTTTCCAGGTCTCCCCTCTGGAAACACCCTATCCCATCCTCCCTCCCCCTACCTCTATGAGGGTGCTCCCCTGCCCACCCACCCACCTGAGATAGGAGATTCTTGACATAATCATTACAATTCTATGTCTGAATTGAAAAATGCTAGGATGGCAGAGAAATCAACATTTAAATAACACAAGAACATTTACACAGTACACAAAAATATTATGCCTACAAGAAAAAATAAGACTTTTGCCTCTCTGATAAACTCTTAATTTGCTCAGAATAATTATTTACCATTGTATATATTTTCCTCCAAATAACCTAACTTTGCTTTTCTTTATGGCTGAAAATATTCCTATGTATAAATGTACATTTTCTTCAGCCATTTATCTGTTGTTGGATATGTTGATTGATCTATTGTGACTGGCTCTACAATAAATACAGCTGTACAGATATCCCTATGATATATTGACTTGGAATCCTTTATGTAAGTGCCAGGGAGTAGTGGTTCTTATAGAAGATCAATTTTAATTTGTTTTGAGAAACTTCCATATTCATCCAATATAAGCTAGAATACTTTACACTCATATGAGCAGTATATATGGGCTCCCTTTTGTCCAAACCTTATCAATATCTAAAGTTTTAATTCTTCATCTTTCATAAATAAAACAAATAAAATACAGTTTACATATTAAGTGACACTATAGTAGAAAAATTTACACAAAGTTTCAAAGAAAATAACATTTTTTTTTTTTTAGGTTACCAAACTTCATTCTTCCCCCAATTTTTAAAATTTTCTAATGATTGACATTCTAACTGAGGTGATGGAGAGTCCAATGTAGCTTTCATTTGTATTTCTCTGGTATTTCATGAAGTTGAATGTTTTTCAATTTTATCAAACACATTTTAGTTTTTGATAAATGTCCATTTTTCTTAATACATTTATTGATTAGTTGATAGATTTAATGTTGTTTAAGTTTTATTTTTATATTTTTATTTGCTAGCTTTCCATTCTCTGTAAGATGATTAGTTATCAAAGTCTATAAACTATCTCCTTACTTGTTTAACATCTTTGCTATGGAGAGTTTTTGATTTTACAAGATTCCATTTTTCAATTGTTGGCATTATTCTGAGTGGTTAGAGTCCTATTCCAACCATCTCTGAATCTATATCACTACGTTTTCCTAACAGATTCAGGGTTTCAGGCCTTACCTTAAGGTCTTCAATCAATTTGAAACTGATTTTTGTGATAAGTGGACATCATTTGAGTATTATAAAGTAGTTACCTAGATTTAACAGCAGCATTTTTGAACAGGCTATCTTTTCTACAATGTATTTTCTGGCATATTTGACAAAATTTGGCCTATTTACCAAAAATTACATAGATATACCTTCATGGGTTTAAGGCCATATCCTGTATTTAGTTCCACTGTTTCTGCCTGATTATTTTACTATATTCTTCTTACTATGGTATTTTCAGACATCTTAGGACTACTAAGGGGGACACCACTAGAGTAAGCATTTTGTGTTAAGTATTGTTTTAAGTCTCCAAGATGTTTTGTGCTTCCACAGGAATTTACACTGCATTTATTTTTCTTTGAAGAATGTCATTGAATGATGATGGGTATCATATGTAATTTGAAGAATATTTTAGTAGTAAGGTCATTTTCTACAATATTAATTTTCCTAATAATGAGTATGGGAAGTATTTCCATCTTCTAGAGTCATCTTCAAGTTTTTGAGTATTTTATAGTTTTGAATCATTTTTCACATCCTTTTTATACTTGATCCAGGCTTATTTTTGTAATCATAAATGGCTATGCTTCTTGATTTATTTGACTACATGTTAGTATTAGGAAAGCTACTGGGTTTTGTGCTAATTTGGTATACTGTATATTCCTCATACCTAAGCGTTTATTTTTTCAATTAAATAAAAGAATTTTTGGAGGATTTTTTACAATCTTTTTTGTTTAGAATTATTACAATATCAAATAGTAAGGACACTGTTTTTTTTTCTCCATTTTTATCCCTTTTATTTATTTACTTTGTACTGTCTTATTGCTTTAGATAAAACTTCAAGCACTATGCAATTTAAGAATGGGTAAATTGCTAACCCTATCCACCAACTCTCTCTGATAATTCACCTAGTTCTGATAATACACCCCTCACAGACCAAACCTAGCAGCCTATAGTCTCACATGTTACACAAAGCTAAAAGGGAAGTCACACTCCCAGATCTCAATGCAAAACCGCAAATGATATGAAAGTCCATAACACTATGAGCCCACAAAACCATTAGTCCTACAGAAATGATCTCCAATGAGAATTCCATGTGTGAACTCCAGGACAGAAATTTGAAAAAGAAAAACCATTCATTTACTTCATCAATTAACTCAAGAATATGAAAGATGAACTAAAGAGGATAAGAATAAACACCTGAGTGATGTTCAAGAAAATACTTATATATTTCTGACTGATGTTTGTTAGAATTGATGGAGGACACTACAAAAAGATGGCCATCTAAATCAACATTATAAAAGCTCATATGAACTCACTGATAGTCTGAGGAAAAGCTCAGTGCTTCTCCAATGTGAGACAAAATACTAAGGTCAAAGTCCTGAGAGCAAGGAGAGAGAGCGAGGTATTCCCAGGAAATAACACAATAATTGGCCACCTAATGTGCACATATAATCCTGGAAACATACATATAAGTAACATAGTAGCATTATAAATCAGGGTATATATATAC
>NW_022196906.1:32547075-32621337 GCF_008632895.1 Mastomys coucha | reverse complement strand
TGAATCACCCACGGAATGAAGTGAAGCTGCAGGCTGGTTTCCTTCAATGAACAACAGAAATACTGAATTTAAATAAATACTGAATTTGAATAAAAGCAAGAAAGAATATATTAGAGGAGGTTTTGGATGGAGGAAATGAAGATAGAAATGATGAAATTAAATCTTAAAAACTATTTAAATAAAAAATTACTTGATATGTTTTCCTTCATTTTACACTTCCGAATGAAAATACATTACTGAGAGAAGTAAGGGAAGGAACCTGGAGGTAGAAGCTGAAGCAGAGGCCATGGAGGATCACTGTTTACTGACTTGCTTCTCATAGACTAAGGACTAAGGACTTCTTATAAGACTAAGGACCACCTTTCAATGGACCGAAGGATGGTACTGCCCATGGTAAACTATGCCTTTCTACATTAATCATCAACACAAAACAAAAGAAAATTCCAATAGGATTGTCCTTCTGAATTGCCAGTCCACTGAAGGCAATTTCTCAATTGAGGTTTCTTCATTCCAAATGACTCTAACTTTTTTCAAGTTAATGTAAAACTAGCCAGTACACCACAAATGGAATAAGGACTTTCATTTACTCAAAGAACCTTCATTTAGTGTAGAACTTCATATATGCTAGAAGGAATATTTTATATCCTGGCACAATCTAGTTTGCTAGTGTGTTTCAACCATGTGTCATTACCAAGATAAGACATATACTTGGAAAACTATCCCAAATATTAACAGAAAAAAAAGAGAACAGCTGCCACTTGTGACTGAATTGCCTGATCCTATAGTTGCAATACCTGTGGTGTGGAATTTAACCAGAAACTATGCTCAACCGGAGACAGTTTGGTTATCAAAATTAAGAGACATGACTTAGGTTACTCTATACAGTTCACACTTATTACCTAGACCAGCTGAAGTTATGAATGCATTCAAACACTTTCAGTTAAATAATAAAGATGTAAAATATAAAATTTGGAAGATCAACTTTTTATTTTGACAATTTTGCTCTTACAAGTTGTTTTCTGTACTTTTGTTCCTACAAATCAATCTTTATCTTGTAAAATTTTTTTTTCATAGTAAGTAAATTCTGTACAACCCAGTGTCTACCAAGACCCTGCTTACTAAGCCAAAAGCCCCCTAAAGTATTTCAGAACCTTTTTGTATAAGATGGCAGATTCTTATTTAAGCCAATCACCTGCTGGCTCAGCGGATATCTTCTTTTCCCTTAAAATGCATCATTTAACTTTTGTTAGGAGGAAATGATGATGGTATGAAAGCCCAATGAATTTAGCAATCCTAAAGCAGCACACAACATATAAACCTCAAGGCTGACATGTTGTCTCATATTTCATTCCAGTAATAAAGTCAGTAATTTCATTATTACTGAATCACTAGAAATATGGAGGTGAAAGGGAATGGTAGTTATGAAATCAAATACCTCAAGATTTATCCTCTGATTAAGGATGCTTGTATCATTTTGTAAGTTGTTAACTTACCTGAGCCTCAATATGCTATTCATATAATGAAAAATTTTAAAATGTAAATGTGTTGGTTTATATTTATAAGTTAAAGTCATACAGCTGCCAAATGAATGTTTACTCCATAGTATTTACATTTGTAATACAGGTGTTTTGAAAGTTAGTGTAGAACAACATGAGTCTATTCAATATAGATATCCAAAAAGAATATTTCCTCATCCCTTGGACAAAGATGAGAGAACAGAGAGAATGTGATATAAAGCAACTGTTTCAAGTAACAAATATAATTGGTCTTCTATAAGTATACAATTGCAACAAAGTATAAATACCAAAATCATTGTTGATAATCTACAAGTATAATTAACAAAAGAAACTATATTTAATGTGGTTCTTATCAAGATATCATGATGGGGAGAAATTGTAAATATTAAACTAAACTAGCTTACTATCAAGTGGTAAATAAGTCAATATCCACTTTCAACCTTCATATTACAAAAATCACAATGAAATAAAGCTGACACAAGAAATACACTAAATATAAAGACTCTGTTGCATCTATAGTAAGATTAGGTTCTGATTAAAACATTCTGCTTAGGGTTTTTTTCAAGGCAACTTTGACATCTTTATTCCTCAAGCTGTAGATTAGAGGGTTCATCATGGGAACCACAATGCTGTAAAATATGGAAGAGAACTTTGCCTCATTCATAGATACAGCTGAAGAAGGTTTGAGATACATAAACGCACTTGAACCAAAGAACATAGAAACAGCAATTATATGTGAACTGCAAGTACTGAAGGCTTTGGACCTGCCTGAAGTGGACCTTATTTTGAGGATGCTGGAGAGGATGAAGCCATAAGAGGCAAAGATGATCACAGTGGGAATGATGATGTCTTTTCCTGTTACAATAAACAACTCTATCTCATTGACATAGGTGCTGGTGCAGGAGAGTTGCAGCAAAGGGAGGAGATCACAAAAGTAATGGTTGATGGTGTTTGCATCACAGAAAGTCAGTCTTGTTACACAACCTGTGTGGATGATGGCACCTGAAAATCCCATGAAATATGAACCGGAAATAAGATATGAACAAATCTTTGGAGACATGGCAACACTATATAAGAGTGGATTGCAAATGGCCACATAGCGATCATAGGCCATTGCTGTCAGCACATAACACTCAGAAATTGCAAAAAAGCCAAAGAAGTAGAACTGAGTCATGCACCCCATGTAAGAAATTATGTTCTTCTCTAGTATAAAGTTCATCAGCATTTTGGGTGTGATCAAAGAAGAATAACAAAGATCTATGAAGGATAAGTTTAAGAGGAAAAAGTACATGGGTGTGTGAAGGTGAGAATTCAACACAATTAAAATTATCAAAGTTAAATTTCCAAATGCTGTTATCAAATACATTATTAGAAAAATTAGGAACAGGGGTATTTGGAGGTCAGGCTGGTCCGTCAAGCCCAAGAGAATGAATTCAGTTACAAAAGAGCCATTTGCCAGAGCCATTCTTCTTTAAAGAATCTGAAGAAACCTAGGAGAAACTCACAGAACTTCCAATCACATCTTCTCTCACAAACTTGAGTTATAAGCAGGGAGTGTCTGCAAAGAACAACCTTGTATCAGTGAAACCATTTCTCAGAGTATCATGAAGTGAAATGACAAATTGCTTCTCTGTGTTGGAAATCAATGGTAAATACAGTTGAAAAATATATTTATAATGGTCCACCTTGCTGAGACTGAGGACATTTTGTGCTAACATGATTAATTAATCAGAGAAATGGAGGAAACTGAATGGACCAGGATAGAATTCTTTATTCCCATTTCTCTTTATTCCTGCAGCTTCCTTTTAATATTGAAAGAAGTTATAAAACTTGGGGGTGATTCTAAATTTGTAGTCTCAGAAATTTGTTGTTAATAAAAGTATGAAAGAACTAGAGTCTAGGAATGAATAAGTTACTGCCCATCTCAGAAAAAATCCCATAAATATAAAGGAATATGAGATTTGTCCATGGAGAATCAAATTACTTAACAGGGTACCTCAAATGGTGTGGAATGTCTTCTGACTCTGGACATTCATCTTTTCAGAAATTGTGCCTCCTGTCTTATGATTTAATGAAAGGATGAGAGAATCAAGAATCCTTAGATTCTTCTTAACCTGAAGCCATATGTAAAGATAAAATACACCTCATTTAATGAAAAATTCTGCATAATCTTCTCATGTACAATCAAGAAGAATTGTGTTGACAGAAACAGAACAGGACTATGGGTTCTGGTCCCTGTGGAGTGAAAGTTAGATACAAAGGCTAAATGGGACAGACAGAGTCTGGGAATCTAAATTCAGCATTAATAAACAGCTAAGAATGTTATATTACATTTATACTTGAGTTTGTTACAGGATGTATCTTAAATGTAAAATAATCAGTACTCATTCATCATGTAAGTCATTTTTACACATTAATGATAGTTAATATCTTGAAAAGCTAGGCACTAACGTGCATCTATTTTAAAACTTACCTAAATATTTAAGAGAAAAAACCTTGTTGGTACCTAAACATTGTCATTCTCAGTTATACTAGAAAGGTAATATTGGACTCTGAGCAGTTAGGTTCTTTGATTTTTAAAAGGGCATTGTAAAAATATTCTAAGATGACTTCTGACTCATAACTTATAAGTTATAATGCTGTTATATTAGTCACTGTTGTCAGAAGGAAAATAAACAGTATTTCTTTTATCACAGGAGCCAGTTGATGAGATTCCATAAAAGTCAAATAGGTATCATTTCATTTTTCTCTTGTGATAAGCAAAATAGAAATATTTTCAGTCTCTTCCTAAAAGCACAACACATGTATATAAGCAGGGAGTGAAGTGAGTACACTTATGTGCTCGACCATGATATATCCTCATTTCCTCAGGGACTGAAAACTTTAATCACACCTGAACTGCTCTTTTGGGATTTTTACATCCTTCATCCTCAAGCAAGTATCTTCTAGCACTTTATTCTCATAAAGAAATTTATTGCTTGCTTCTTTGTGTTTTACCAGTAATGTTCCAAAAGTATATCACAAGGACTTGTTACCTTCTTAAAAATTTTTTACTCTATGGGTGGATCCCAGGACCTTGTACATACTACACAAATACTGTATCCCTCAGTTACTTTCCAGCCCTAAAATCACAATTGATGTTGTACATTGCCACACTTTTGACATGAGTGTTAACTACTGCTTGACTATTGCTTTAGATTTTAAAAACAGTGGTTTACTCAAGCTTACAGTTTCTGTATTTGAATCCTCTGCCTTTATCTCCTCACTAACATAATAATTTAAAAAAAATTGATATTTTTTTGCCAATGCTGCTTCTTGTTAGCCTAGGGAGGGTAAACACAAAATGAACGTTCCTGGATTGCTGTGTTAAATTATGAGTGAAATGTTGCCCTGCATAAGAGAAATAATTAAAATTTCATACATAAATAAGTTTTTGAGTTTATGAAGTTCTACATACCTATTACTTCATGGGTTTAAACTATTCTAAATTATAAGTATATTTAATCCTGTGCATAAAATATAATATTGGTGCTACAAAGAATACTGGTCATGAAAGTTCTGATAATATAACAATTATAACTTCTAATATCTGTCATTTGCCAGCCATGATGCTTGTACTAGTAGTAGACTAAATATTAGATTACTGTGAGAATAAAAAGTATAGTGTTATTTTACCTTGTTACCTTAATTGATTTTTGTTCATAGTATATAAGGCAGATAGCACATATTTTGTGGTCTTTAGGATGCTTTTGTATGCTCCAATATTGGACTTTTACATTATCTAAATATTATCCATGGGTAGCTATAGACATTTATATTCTCTCTGTATATGAGTGTACTTGGTAGAATATATTATGAATTATTTAAATCCTGATGAAAAGACATGTTCTTATAGATCAGATGCCATGAGATTAAGTCCAGTCAATTTGTGAATTCCATGCCAGCCTGGCATGCCCAATAATGTTCTGGGTAGAGTGAGCTACCTAGAGAAACCAAGTATCAAAAATCCAGTACTCCCTAAAAAAGTAAAGAGACAAAATAAATTAAAAATTATATCAAAGTATAGTTCTAACACTATATTAAGAACTGTCAACCTTTTTCTGCAGAGCCAAATAGTAGATGATTTATGTTTGTAGGACTCTATTGCATGCAAAGTCTATTACTTTCAAGTAGCAAGTGACTGTGAGCATAATTCTATGAAATTTTAATTGTATGTACTGAGGGTAGTCTTCACTTGTATAGATATTTTGTATCACAGAGATTACCTGGGGTTCAATGAATAACACCAAATTCAGGGGGAGAGTATGGAAAGAAAGAATGGAGTCAGCCAGTGATATAATTACATGTATATTAACAATTTTACTTATTTTAAAATTTCATATGTATGGGTATGAATGGGTATGTAGTGTCTAAATGTTTGGGGTATAGGCCTGTGTAATTGCACTTAGGCCACAGCCTGTCCTGCTCTATCATTACCCATCTTATTCTTTGAGATATGGTCTCTACTTAATCATGGAGTTAGGCTGGTGTCTAGCCATAGTTTGAGGGATAAAATATACATATGACCACATCTCTTTTTTTCATGTGAGTGATGAGTACTTAAATTCATGTCCCATGCCTCCTCAGGAAGTACTTTTACCTGGTTATTGATGGAAATCATCAATTCTTCTAATAACAAACATGTATTAAATATATTAAAAACAAGATGTGGATATAAAGAAATATACCAAGTGTTTGGTTTCCATTGTCAGTCACTTTGTGAGGAATGTGCTGATACTTAAGATCATACCCTGAGTTGTTTTCTTAGAACAAGGTGAAGGCTGAAGCTTTTCTACTCACTGCTAGTGATGCTCTGAGGTCATGGAGCATACAAAGACTTTAGTTCCAATCTAAAATAATTCTTTGAAACCTAAAATGTCCTGAGACATTGGACCCCACCTTATGTTTCACTCTAAGGTTGTGACATGTGCCAAAACTTTGGAATCTATCACAAGTTGGCTTGTCTGGTCCATGTTGTATTTTACAAAATCAGCAGTGGTGTAATGGGGGATGTTGGGAGCACCTCAGTGGTCCCATTCCAAGGTGTTCTTTCTGAGAAATCAGCTGTAGGACAGGCTTAGTATAAAAGAAAGTTTATTGGCAGGAAAAGGACTGAAGAAGGGAGTAGAGGCAGAGAAGAGAGGGGGACAGAGAAAGACAGAAAGAGAGGAAAAGGGCGAAGAGAAGAAAAATGAGAGGCAAAGAGTAGTTTTCTCTTTTGTTCTATTTTATTTTGTTTTATTTATTCACTTTATAACCCCCTCACTGTTTTCTCCTGGTTTCCCCCTCCTACTTCCCTCATCCCAAGCCTCCCTCCCCTTATCCTCCCTTTCTACCATGGCATATCAATTCTCTGAGAGGCTGAGCATATTCTCTCCCACTGAGGCCAGACAAGGAAGCTCAACTAGAAGTACATTTTGGATAGCCCCTTTTCCAATTCAGGACCCACATAAAAATGAAGCTGTCCATCTACTACTTATGTGTGGGGAGGCCTATGCACAGCCTGTGTATGGTCTTTGGTTGGTGGTTCAGTCTCTGAGAGGCTCAAATGTCCACTTGAGTTGATTCTTTTGGTCTTCCTGTGAAATACCTTTAGAAGTGCATTCCTTCTGCCTATTCTTTCATAAGAATCAGGATGTGACCGAGACCTGGGAAAAGGGAGGCACCTAAGAATCAATGGGGGTAGCCTTAGTTGTGACTACATCAATGAGGATATGAAGCCTGAAGAGGCTCTTTCCTGTAGCCTGGCAGGAACCCTAATGAAGTGATAGTGATACCAAGCCACCCATTAAACTTCTACCCAAAATTTATCCTGTCTACAAGAAATGCAGGGATGGGGCAGATAATGAGGAATGGACCCAATTCGAGACTCATACCATGGGAAAACATTAATCCCTGGCTATTAATAATACTCTGTGATGCTTGCAGACAGGAGTCTAGCATGGCTTTCCTCTGAGAGACTCCACCCAGCAGCTGATTCAGACAGATGTAGACATCAGTGGATCTCTCAAGTCAAGAGATTTCCTGGTTCCAATGTCAGTTGCAATGTACTTTTGATTTTGTACTCTAGTTATACATTATACAACAGCCATGGGTGGTCTGCCATATTTCCCTTGTGTCCTTTCTGTTGCTGTGATAATACATACTGACAAAAGCAACTTTAAGTTATAAAGGGTTACCATTGTGAGTGAGTGGATGATCCACTGGAGTTGAGGAATCAAGACATACCATGCTTCTGGCCAGGCGAGCACCGCGAGGACAGGAATGGAACTGGTCCCCGTGTTCGGTGGCTTACCTGAGCTGTGGGAAGTACACCCGGAACTCGGTTCTCACAAAAAACCAGGGTTAGGGTTAGGGTTAGGGTTAGGGTTAGGGTTAGGGTTAGGGTTAGGGTTAGGGTTAGGGTTAGACTGTTTGCAATTCCTATAAGCTCCACCCAACCATTACCTAGAAACAGTTGCCTGCCAGGCATTTACATCAATGAGTACAATCATCATGATCCCTATAGGTATATGCCCAGGCCAACTTAATTTAGACAATCTAGAAACTCTCTTCTTAGTTGATTCTACTGCTTAAATTTTGACTTCAAATATTTGTAAACATTTCTAAGCTTCATGACAAGAAAACATGGAGTAAATTATTTTCTCTTTTGAGTTGTCTTTTGAGGAGCAGAGAGATGAAGAAAGCACTGTGAAAATAATTCTGCATACCTCTCCTGTGGTTTACTGTGACATTAGAATATATGTGCACATTGATCTTGGATAGTAGTGACTATACTCTGTCTGAAAAAGATGTAAGTCTACTGATGCCTCACAAGTCTCCAATTGACTTGGGGAGATGGCAAGTTCTATAATTACTGTAATTTCAATGTTCACAGCTGCATATTTCTACAAAAGGCACAACATTTAAGTGTCTTCCCTAATCAAGAACTCAGCTTTATCAGCAGTGAAGCATCCAAATGACAGTGACAGAAAAAACAACCATGTACATTGATGGAAAATTTAATTGCTTATGTTGATAATAGACATACCTATGTGTGTCAAGTTTTGGACTAAAATTTTACTAAAAATCATTGGGAGTTATATGATACAGGATATAAATATTGTATTTCCGATGTTAAAACTTTCATATCTTTATATACTGTGCCAAGCTTTTGTTGGTTATGTATAGCATATTGGTAGAATCTCATAGTCGTTTATTTCTACAAATGTTTAAATGGTATACATTTGTGGCTTTGTTGAATATAAATATCCAATGTGCAGAGACAGTGAATAACTGAGTCAAAATATATTTATTCTTATTGTAATGAGCATTTAATTTCTATGGAACCCAAGAATTAAAGGGTCTTTACCCTTATGTGCTGAGACAGAGAAGTAGATTCTTATAATATATAGCTGAAGTTACACATCTGTTTCATAAAAAAGTAAGCTTTTAAATCTCTCTCTCTGTTTATATATATATATGCTTATATATGAATATATGTTTATAAAATTCAATATAAATAGGAGTAGAATGGTCTTAACAAAGCCAAGTTGTTGTGGAAATACAAAGGCATACATAAATCATTTTATATTCTACTTTAATAGTATTTTTATTTTTTAAATTACAATATAATAACATTATTTCCACCTTTCCTTTCTTCCCTCCAAATCTTCTAAGTGCCCCACATTTTACTCTCTTTCAAATTCATGGCCTCTTTTTTCTTTAATTGTTTTTTCTTTATCAGGAATATTCTTAACATGTAATCGTGAAATATTATGATTTTATATTTTTATATTTTAAGGTTATCTCATATTTATAATGACAAGGCTATATGTCTGTCAAATAACTATTAAATTTCTTTTTCAAGGTGGAGACTATAAGAGATTCTATAGCAACAAACAGAATTATACAAAATCTAAGTAAGCTTATTCTACACATAATACACTGATACTATTTAAGGCTTATAAGGAGAGCTCACAGCCCCTTTCCCTCTTATTCACCAGTTTTGCAGCAGAGTGCTCCTGGTCATGGCCCTTGTAATACCAACCCTGAGAGAAGCAGAAGCTTGCCCAGAGAAAGGTTTGATCAATTAAACTTAAACTTTCACTGTGGAAACTTTATCCCACTCTTAAGTAGGAAGAATATTGTTTCTTTTTAAAACTGGCAGTCTGCATGGGTAAGCATGCAATTCAATCTATTTTTATCTCCTTGTATAATGGTGGATCTACTTGTATAAATTCCAAGTGGATCAAGGACATCCACATAAAACAAGATATGCTGAATATAAAAGAAGAGAAAATTGGAAAGAGCAATGAACACTTCAGCACAGGGGAAATTTTCTGAACAGAACACCAGTGGCTCAGGCTCTAGGATCAACAATTGACAAAAGGGACTTCATGAAACTGAGAAGCTTCTGTAAGGCAAAGGACACTGTCAATAAGACTAAACAGCACCCTAAAGATTGGGAAAAGATCTTTACCAACCCTACATCCAATAGAGGACTAATATCCAAAATATACAAGGTACTCCAGAAGTTAGACTCCAGAACACCTAATAATCCAATTATAAGATGTAGTACAGAGCTAAACACATAATTCTCAATTGAGTAATGGCCAAGAAACACCTAAAAAATGTTCAGATTCCTTGATAATCAGAGAAATGCAATTGAAAATGACTCTGAGATTCTACCTCATACCAATCAGAATGCCTAATATTAAAAACTCACATGACAGAAGATGCTGGGAAAGGTGGTGGAAGAGGAACATTCCTCCATTGCTGGTGGGATTACAACCTTGTGCAACTGTGCTGAAAATCTATCTGGCAGTTCCTCAGGAAATTGGGAATATCTCTGCCTGAAAACCCAACTATACCACTCCTAGGCATATACACAAAAGATGCTCCAACACATAACAAGGACACATGCTCCACTATGTTCATAGCAGCCTTACTTATAATATCCAGAAGCTGAAAACAACCCAGATGTCCCTCACAGGAAGAATGGATACAGAAAATGTGGTACCTTTACACAATTGAAATGCTACTCAGCTATTAAAAATGACAACTTGACAACTTCATGAACTTTGTAGACAAATGGATGGAAGTAGAAAACATCATTCTGAGTGAGGTAACCCAGACCCAAAAGGACATCCATGATACGTACTCACTGATAAGTGGATATTAGCCCAAAAGCTCAGAATACCCACAATATGACTCAAAAACTATATGACAAGAAGGAAGGCCAAAGAATAGTTTCTTCAAACCCACTGAGAAGTGAGAAAAAATTATCATGGGGGGCAGAGAGAGGAAGAAGAACGTATTTTGTTATAGAGGAAATGTATAAACATGCCCACTAAAGTATAAATGTTTTCAGAATACAGACACACAAAAATTTCACAGTAATAGTGTAGCTCTCAACTGTGACAACATCAATACAATTACACTCTCTCTCATTAACTATACATACTTTGAAACACAAACAATAAAAGTCACTCACGTGATAAAACATGTATGGAAATACACAGCAGAGCTATTGACATTTTGAAAAATCCAAATATATAAAAAGGTTATGATACTAAATAGATAAATTAATTTCAATCTTTCAAATATTGCTTTTCTTAAATTTTACAGTGCATATTTTCACTATTAAAAACAAATTTTACACTGAGCGGTGGTAGTACATGCCTTTAATCCAGTGCTTGGGAGGCAGAGGCAGGTGGATTTCTGAGTTCGAGGTCAGCCTGGTCTACAGAGTGAGTTCCAGGACAGCCAGGACAGCACAGAGAAACCCTGTCTCAAAAAAACCAAAAAAAAAAAAAAAAAAAAAAAAAAGAAAAGAAAAAAACCAACAAAACAAACAAATTTTACAAAAAATAGTGAAATATGTAATGCATCAGACTTGTTTCTTGCATTTCTTCAAATGAAAGATTAGTTGTCTAGTTTAGCCATCCTTTGTTAGTTCTGAGTAGTCATGAAAACCATTACTTATGGACACAGTCCAACTTTGCATGCAGAGTTCCAAATATTACATTTTTTTTTTATTTCAGTGCATTTTCAGTCAAACAATTTAAAGAAAAGCCTATTGTACCTAAAGGAAAAAAAAGATAAGACTCTTCCTTCAATTTAGTATCTAATTTTTATTGATAGTAGAATCCATAAATGGGGATAAATTCCTGCCAAACCATAAATCATGAGTTTAGCTATGATATACAGTGATTGAGACAACACAGCAGTCCTGTTATATGATAATTTTGAATGGAAAGTGGGAAACACTGCCAAAATAGTAAATGCTATTATAATTTTCCTAGAAAATATTTGATTGGCAAAATGGTGATGAAAAGATGACACAGGGAAAGAATCTAAAGGTTCAGCCTTTTACTATTGTTTGCACATGAAAAAAAAAAAGAACTGTAGCAGGGGTTGTTGGTGGTTATCTAATGAATGCCTGAGCTCATTGCTTGACACAGAAAAAGAACTGAAGTCTAGGAATGACAGACAGGTTGTAGAGAAAGCAAGAGTCACTGAAGCTTTGTCCCTTCAGAACAGAAGGACGGGTGGCTGAAGTCTTCACTCGCTGAGTACTTATAGGATTGCTGAGCTCTTGCTTCCCCTATGAGCTCTCCACACCTTCTTGTCATTTCTCTTTGCAGTGTCTCCTAAGAATCAGAGGACAATTGAACTCCTCTTCTCCATTTTATCCCTGTATATCTTTTAGACAGGAACAATTCTAGGTCAGAATTTGTAATGGTGGGATGGCAACCCCATCTCTCCACTTGATTCCCTGTCTTTCTTTCTTTTTTTTTTTTTTTTTTTTTTTTTTTTTTGGTTTTTTCGAGACAGGGATTCTCTGTATAGCCCTGGCTGTCCTGGAACTCACTCTATAGACCAGGCTGGCCTCAAACTCAGAAATCCGCCAGTCAATGCCTCCAAAGTGCTGGTATTAAAGGCGTGCGCCACCACCGCCCTGTCTTCTACTGGAGATGGACTCTATGAGTTCCCTCTCCCCATTGTTGAACATTTCATCTAAGGTCCTTCTCTTTGAATCCTGAGAGTCTCTTGTTAGCATCACAACATCCAGAGCCTGAGGTGATACATGGGCGGGTCCACAGACCTGTTGCCAGGACAATGGCCACCATATTCCCAGAATCCGTTGAGCTCACGTCCCACCTTTACCTGCAAAGACTACGTCACAACCCATATATATATATAGGAGCTTTTCCTCCATCTTGCTCTCTCTTGCTCTCTCTTTCTCTCTCCCCTCTCTTTCTGCGCCACTACCCCTACTCCCTCTCAATTATACCTCTTACACGTGGAACTGTTTAGGCCTAGTGTGGTTCCAGACGCAACTGCTGCCATTCCAACACATCATCTCTCACCTCCAAGGTCTCTGGTACTTTCTAGAGGCTCTCCCTACTTTTCACCCCCCGAGGTTGCATATTGCATATTTCCATTCATTCTCTGGTCCTCATCGTTTCCTTCCTGCCCCCCCCCACCTCATATCTGATTATATTCTCCTTACCCCCCAATCCCATCTTCCACACAGATCCTCCCTCCTCCCCTTCCCATGATTATTTTCTTCTTCCTCCCATGTGGGATTGAAGCACCCTCACTTGGACTCTTCCGCTTGTTAATCGTCTTGAGTTCTGTAGGGGAGGCTGCAAGGCCTGACACTATTACTGATACTATGGTGTGTTTTCAGACAGGAGCCTACCACGACTGTCCTCTGAGAGGTCCAATAAGCAGAGCTGACAGAAACAGACACAGGTACTTACACCCAACCATAGGACTGTAGTTTGGGACCTTTGTGGTTGAGTAAGGTAAAGATTAGAAGAAGCTGAGGAAGAGGGGAACCCCGTAGGAAGACCAGCAGTCTCAACTACTCTGGACCCCTGATATCTCTCAGACACTGAGTTACAAACCAGACAGTATATAGGAGCCAGTCCAAGGCCCTGACACATATATAGCAGATGATTGTCTGGTCTGTCCTCAGTCGGAGACAATGAGCCTAACCCTCAAGAGACTTAACCCCCAGAGAAGTGGGAGGTTTGGTGGTGAGGGCATTGTCTTGGAGACATGGGGGAGGAGGAATGGGATAAGGAACTCTGGGAGGGGGGGATCAGGAGGTGGACAATGGCTGGACTGTAACAAATTAAAAGTAATAAAAGAATAAATCAACATAAAAAAACGAATCAGAAGACATCATCTCAGGGACCTGCTTTCAAACTCCTGGTCTTACTATGTCCCCTTCTCTTTCCTTTGTAATTCTGATCATCTTCTCAGAAAAGATCTTTCATAGTAGGAGTTATTCACTAAGTATACTTTCAGATTTGTTTTACTTTTTCAGCTCAAGTAAAGTTTTATTGAGCTTTTATTCTATATGAGAGTGAGGAAAACAAAATCAAGAAACACAGAAATTTAGTTTTATCTTGTTCCTCCTACACTTTAAAATTAAACTTTCCTTAGTATTAAATAACATATGTCAAGTTAAGGTTATCTCCAGAGAGCTTCTATATCCATTTTATTTCTAAATATTTCCCTAGAAAAGAGTAAGATTTTTCCATTTTTTTTTTTTAAAGTTCTATTTCCCTAAAGCGGGTTCAATTGCAACTTATTTTGTCTATTAAGATGGTTATCTACTAACTTTGTCACAAAATCCTCCACATTTTCTATAGTCCTCTAAAATTCTGTTAATCTACTATCCTATTTTGCTTACTGTTGCTATGATAAAAGACCATGAACAAAATTATCTTGGAGTAGAAAGTCATATTTTGTTTTACAAGTCCTTAGGCCCTGATCTACCACTGAAGGAAGTAAGGCCAGGAACTCAAGGCAGTAACCTTGTAGCAGAGACTATGGAGGAATGTTATTTACTGGCCTTCAGGTTCACATTTACTCACTTTCTTGTACCTCATAAGGCCTGCCTAGAGGTGGTATCACTCACAGTGAACTGGCCCACCCACATCAATGTACAATCAAGAAGATACCACAAAAAATGTGCCCACAGGTCAACTTGATATAAACAATTCCTCAATGGAGATTCCCTCTATAATTAGTCATCATATATCCATCCATCATGGATAATGTTCAGTGTTTTATGAATAGCTGAGACTTAACATGATCAGAGATATAAAACTCAGTCTAAAAATTCTGAATTTTTACACTGAAAAAATCTGATGAAATTTCAGTGTAATTTTTGTTTCTCATTTTACACACAGAAATTTTATATTTCTTGAATGGTTACCTTTGACCTGTTCCCTTTAGCTTCTATTTCTTCCAAAGACCTCATCAAAATGCCTCTTCAAACACTTTTGAGGCTTTCTGTCCAAAGAATTCAGATCCCAAATTGAATTAATCATCTTTAACTTAACCAGCAAAACATGCATCTGCTGCTAAAAAATAAAAAAAGATAAAAAGAGATAGCAAACAATTTTACTGAATAATTATGGGACACATACACACACATATACATACAAAATACTGAGGTAAATTTATAGATCATCAGCAAAGAAAAAGCACACATTAGAAATAAGTCCTCATATTTCATTCTAGTTGGATGGTATATTTAAAAGAGTGGTAGGCTTGAGATCAAGAATCTAAAGGTTCATGGACTTTCTTAAAGACTCCTGTATTATTAAGTAAAATATTAATCTCAAGAGCTCTAATGTTATATGTTTGTCATAGTGTATTTTAGCAACAAAACATACTTCTTTATATTTACAAGTTAAATATTAGACATCTAGCAAATCAATGTTCAATGTACCATACCTATATCTGCAATATTGGTCAAAGACCATGGTCAAGGCAGACATATCTATACCTATTAAATATTGGCTTTAGAGAGTAATATATTGTTTCCAGTGAAGGATTCAAAAGCAAGACTGTAAACACACAAAGACACAAAGAAGATTTGAGATGTGATTTCTTTTTTTTCTTTATTAGATATTTTCTTTATTTACATGTTATATGATATCTCCTTTCCCAATTTCCCATCTGAAAAAAAGAAAAAGAAAAAGAAAAGAAAAATGAAAAAAGAAAAAGGAAAACAAAAACAAAAACAAAAACCCTGTTCCCTTCCCCCTTCCCCTGCTCACCAACCCAATCTCTCCCACTTCCTGGCCCTGGAATTTCCCTACACTGGGGCATATAACCTTCACAGGGCCAAGGGTCTCTACTTCTATTGATGACAGACTCGGTCATCCTCTGTTATACATATGCTGATGAAGCCATTAGTCCCACCATGTGTACTCTTTGGTTGGTGGTTTAGACTCTGGGAGCTCTGAGGGTACTAGTTAGTTCATATTGTTGTTCATCCTAAGGGGCTGCAGACCCTTCAGTTCCTCGGGTCCTTTCTCTATCTACTTCATTGGAGATCCTGTACTCAGTCCAATGGATGGCTGTGAGCCTCTACTTCTGTATTAATCAGGTACTATCAGAGCCTCTCAGGAGAGAGCTATATCAGGCTCCTGTCAGCCAGCACCTGCCAGCATCCACAATAGTGTCTGTATTTGATGGTTGAATATGGGAAGGCTTCCCAGGAGGAGCAGTCTCTGGATTGTCCTTCTTTCAGTCTCTGCTCCATAGTTTGTCTCTGCAACTCCTTTCATGGGTATTTTGTTCCCCATTTTAAGAAGGAATGAAGTATCCACACTTTGCTCTTCCCTCTTCTTGAGTTTCTTGTGGTTTGTGGACTGTACTTTGTGTATTCTGATCTCCTGGGCTAATATCCACTTATCAGAGAGTACATACCATGTGTGTTCTTTTGTGATTGGATTACCTCACTCAGGGTCATATTCTCCAGACCCATCCATTTCCCTAAAAATTTCATAAATTCACTGTTTTTAATAGCTGAGTATTACTCCATTGTGTAGATATACCAATGTGATTTCAAGTGAGAAATGTGGCTAGTTGTCTGCATTCTCATACAGACAACTTCATATTACTCCAGCTGCATATGTAGCAGAGGTTGGCTTTGTCATGCATCAATGAGAAGAAAAGTCCTTGGTCCTATGAAGGCTCAGTAGATGCTCCCGTGAAGGGGAGTAGAGGGCAAGGAGGTGTGAGTGGGTGGGTGGGTGAAGGAGCACCCTCAAAAAAAGCAGGGGGTGCGAAGATGTGATAGGGTGTTTCCAGGAAGTAGGGAAACCGGGAAATGCAATAACATTTGAAATGTAAATAAATAAAATATCCAATAAAAAATTATGAAAAGCAGATATCTGATTTCAATTGAGAATAAAAAAAGCTAATATGAAAATAATTTAAACAAATAATACTAAATATATGTCACAATAGAATAATTAAATACAGAAATAATGTCAAAAACATAGCAAACACAATCTCTCTATTGTTTAAGTATAGGCTCAGAGGTATTCAGTTTCTGATCAAAATATTCTTCTGCTCAAAGACTTAATCAAGGCAACTTTAACATCTTTGTTCCTCAAGCTGTAAATTAAAGGGTTCATCATGGGAACCACAGTGGTATAAAAAAGAGAAGAGAATTTCCCCTCATTGATAGATACAACTGAGCTAGGTTTAAGATACATGAATGCACCTGATCCAAAGAAGAGAGAAACAGCAAGCATATGGGAACTGCAGGTGCTGAAGGCTTTGGATCTGCTTTCAGTGGATTTTGTTTTGAGAATGCTGAAGAGGATGAAACCATAAGAGATAAAGATGATAATAGTGGGCACAATTATGTCTTTTCCTGCTACAATGAACAGCTCTATCTCATTGACATAGGTGCTGGTACAGGAAATTTGCAGCAAAGGAAGGAGATCACAGAAATAGTGGTTGATGGTATTTCTATCACAAAATGTCAGTCTTAGGATGCATCCAGTGTGTATCATGGCTCCAGAAAACCCCATGAAATATGAACCAAGCATCAGGTAACAACATACCTTAGAAGACAAGGTAACATTATACAACAATGGATTGCAGATTGCCACATAGCGATCACAGGCCATTGAAGTCAGCACATAACACTCAGAAATGACAAAAAAACAAAAGAAGTATAACTGGATCATACACCCCGTGTAAGAGATAACATTCTTTTTTTGTATAAAGCTCATCAACATTTTGGGTGTAATCACAGAAGAATAACAGAGATCAATGCAAGACAAGTTAAACAAGAAAAAGTACATGGGTGTGTGGAGGTGAGAATGTAGCACAATTAGAATGATCAAGGTCAAATTCCCCAACACAGTTATCATGTATACTACAAAAAAGAGTAGGAAAAGTAGAATTTTGAGGTCAGGTTGGTCTGTTATTCCCAAGAGAATGAACTCAATTACCATAGAAGCATTTTCAAAAGCCATTCTTCTCTCAGAGAATCTGTGGAGACAGAAAAATAAATGAAATTTAAGGAAAAGAAGAATTTTAAAAACATACCTTCTCTTTCAAATAGTCAATTTCTTATTTCAATGTTAATAAACAAATCGCTTCAACTTCCTTGAACCAGCCTTTTATGGTACCATGGTGCAGAACAATATGGCCTTCCTCAACTAGCATCACTGAGGTTGATTACAGTAAAGAGCATCACTAATGTACCACAGCTTTGACCAGTGAACTAATATTGCTAATCTGGCTACTTGAAAATTCAAACAAAGAGAAAATTGGATGCACAGGAACTAATTGCCCTTCTTCTTATCCTTTCTTTATTATTACTGTCTATTCTTGATTCAAGGAAAAATTTTAGCAATCTTCTGGTGACTTATCTCCAGACTGGTCTTCAGTATATTTAGAATCATGAGTAGTATTTCTAATATTAAGAAAGAGAAACCAACTCCTTAATTGAATATATGTATGGGCAGTTTACAAAAATTCAGAAATCTAGAGAAATTGGCCTCTCTTATAGAAATGCAGGTTATTGAACAAGACATTGTAGTTTGCACTTATAGTGATTCTCATATTTCTCTGTTTCTAAATCTAGGATATTTTCCTGTTTACTTCTCTTGAACCTTAGACTTGCTCATAACATTACAGATTTTTGGGTTCTTTTGGACAACAAAGCCACTATGAAAACTAAAAAACAAAGAAAACTTTAGAAGAAATACTCCACCATCTATGTGAAGTCAAATAACAATTATAGTCACTTAAAGGGCAAGAATAATGTTGGTTGCTGGAGTTAGTGGGAATGAAAATGGCCCAAAGGGAAGAAAATTCACTCTCGCAAAGTAAAAAGAGTTTGAAAAGCTAATGTTAAACCTATTAACTTCAATTAATAGTGATTTGGTAACAGAACTCACCTGAAATTATCCTATTGCAGATATATTTACACAAAACACAACTGTGTATTAACATAGAGGAGAGAAATACGTGAATGAGCCTCAATACTGGGTCATTTCAAAAAAGATATGTGGTCAAAACAAATACTATACATTATAAACTCTTCTATTTATTTCTCAGTAAATGTGTTCAAGAAAATGTAAGCTTTTAATATGAATAGATTTTAGAACTTACCCTATTTAAGAGTGAAATCTTATTGGTCCTTTTCATTGGTATTTGTTTCTCTTACTCTGGAAAGACAGCATCAGGTTCCAAAGCACTGGGTTCTTGCTAAAAGAATCCTACATAAAATTACTTTTTTTGTGTGCTCTGGACATCTTTTCAAATCACTGTTTATGTTTAATAATTATAGTCATAATTCTCTACAGAAAAACAGCTTTCATTTTGATCATGTTCGCCTCTTAAAAAGAGATACTACACATTTTATATGCTTTAATTGCATGTTAAGCATCCTAAGGATGAGGTGATGCCATTTAGATGCTTATAAGTCTGTAGTTCATTGGCGACTCAGTGTTTTATTCAAGAATGCCCCTCTCTTTGGGGATTATTGGTGCTCCATGCTGGAGCTAGTGTTGAAGTCCCAGATTCCAGCTACATCTTCTCTTCAGGGAAAACTATCGTTGTGGTTATTTCTCAGTTTGTCACCATGTTTTAACATTAATTTTCCACAGAGTCTGCCCTCAGGCTTTCTTAAAACTAGATGTAAAGATTTCTAAGGTATGTCATAACACACACACACACACACACACACACACACACACACACACACACACACACACCTGATGTTCTTATAGGCGTTTCTCACAAATACACTTACATTTTTTTTGCTTGCTTCTTTTTTGTTTGTTATTGCTCTCTGGGTTAGACAAGTTCTGAACTACTGAGCTTGATGTGTTAGAATGGTGGGTCATGTCAGAACATACCACACACTAGGCCCAAACAGCTCCACATGTAAGAGATTTAATTGAGAGGGAGAGAGGGGGCAGTAGCAGGAAGAGAGGAGGGAGAGAGAGAGAGATGGAGGAATGTTCCCCGTACATATATGGGTTCTGACGTAGTGGCCCCAGGTAAAGGTGGGAGGTGAACCCAATGGATTCTTTGAATATGGTGGCTGTTGCCCTGGCAACAGGTCTGTGAGACCCACCCATGTGACACCACAGGCTTTGCATGCCCTGATGCTAACAGAGCTGTATTTTCTAGCCCTTTAAGATGATTAATATTCGATGGGATAGGTTAGAATACATTCTCATAACATTTGCTGGAATGCATAGGAAAAACACTTAGGATACTGTCCCTGATGGGTTAATGACCCAAAGCCTCAGGTGGACTGGGAGACTTGATTTCACTATTGGCACCTGTGGGCTTTTCAGATGCAGGAAGCTTCCAGTACTTTGACACTGCTTGCAAATGAAATCTTCCAATCACAACTGTTTTCCACTACATAAAATCCTCAGGCCCCCTATGCCATGTGCCCACAGTCTCTTCTCTCACACAGAGACCACAGCTCTGATGGTGTACTGATAAAAAAAATCCACTTCCAGATATATTTGTCTGTTTCTTTTATTTCGAAAATGCCTCAATAAATCCTGATCTGTCAGTCACCCTACATCTATTCTTTGATACTTTTGTTCTCAGTGCCGGAGTGCTCAAATACTCACCCTGGTGTTGTCTGAATATATTTTAGGGGTGACACATATCCACCCTGTCCTCAGAACATTTGAGCATATTGGATAAAATATATTAAAATTCCATCAAGTGGCACAATACTGTAATGCAGTCAAGAGGTTATAGTCAGAAGACTGTGAATGTCAAACAAGCCTAGTCATGGCCAGCCTAGTCACTCACAGTAAAAAAAGCAAAAAATAAAAATAAATTAAAAATTGAGTCAAATGATACAAAACATACAAAATTAAAATTTGTCTTTTGGGAGGCAAAAAATCCAGTTAATAAATATTTTGTACTTTGTGGCCCATATAGGATGTTGTTGTGTTATGAAATATGTTTACTTGGAATCCAACCATGAGTGATCACCACCCAGAAACAAAAATTTGGGTCTCACTAAATACAATTCTGTAATGTGGAAGCAGTTTCATGGAGTTTTTTCTGATCCAAAACAAAGTTATAAATCAAGGCATTTTTAAAGTACACTAGTAGAAACATTTGTGGGTTTATAAAAAGCAGGCAAGGGAATCTGAACTATAGGTCTCAAAGGCTAATGATAGCATTTTTTTTTTTTAAATTTTTTGCCCTGTTTTTGGTAGAGTAGAGATTTGTTATGTTAATACATTCCAGGAATTTTCTGTTTGTTTGGGTGTTAGGTCAGACACAGAGGTGGAAAAGTGAAGGCTCTTTCAGTAGCTAAAGGTAGCCCCAAAGATATGGTAATTAAGCTATTTTATCAACCGCAGGCCAAACATTCCATATTGTTGACATTTTTATCAGTTAATCAGTTTTGGTATAAAAAGACTGGCTTCTCCCAAACTCTCTGATCTCTCTCTCTCTCTCTCTCTCTCTCTCTCTCTCATCTCTTTCTCTGCAACTAATCCCTTCTCAACCCCCTTCCCATGCCTCCAAATAAACTTCATTATTACTGGCACCTCAGAGGGGGATGCCTCCGAATAGGCTCCCTAAGGCATACTCTCCCACTGCATCATACTGTGCTTTAAAAAACACATCAGTTCTTCCTTGAAGCTAGTTATGCCTGTCTACCCACCTTACAATCTCAAAATCAGGTCTGGAGCTCATGCATCCATAGCTTGACTAACCAGAGAAATCAAGATATCTGCGAATTCCACACACTTCCTAATATGAATGAGGGAGAGAGAGTACCACACAGAATCTGAATGATAATCAGAAATGCAGAAGAGACTATGTTGGCATTCTTTCTGCACTCCAAAATGGAGGAATGTTGGTATTCCTTCTCAGCTCCTCCTAACAGTTACCTAGCAACAGCCATGTAGGCCTGGCTTGCTATAAAGGGACCTGGTTAACTTCTCTGACTCTCTCTCTGTCCCCCATCACTCTCCTCTCCTCTTTCCATGGTTTATGGTCTGCCTCTTGTCTTCTCTTTCTCAGTCTCTCTGTGTCCTTCTTTGCACCTTTTCTTTCTCTGCCATTACTACCTTTTCAACCCCCCTTTTCTTCCCCCAAATAAACTGTATTCTATACCAGACATGTCCTATGGCAGGTACCTGGGAGGGGGGCAGGGGTGAGAGAGGGGGGTGCCTCAGCATGGGCCTGCTGAATTACCTCCTCCCACCACACCATAACTGCACTCTACAAAACATATCTTTGGTTTTACAAAGCACATCAGACCAAGGTGTGTTTTTAATCAATAAGTGATGTAGATTTATTCATAATGACTTAGACAACTCAGACTCTGTGGTTCCCAGACATTCATGTGATAATTCTTGTATAAATTCCAAGAGCTAATAACCCAAGTAATTATTTTTAAACATACATCATTGTGAAAAATAAAACATTGAAGAAACCTGTGTTCT
The DNA here is from genome assembly GCF_008632895.1 of Mastomys coucha. Classification (NCBI taxonomy): domain Eukaryota; kingdom Metazoa; phylum Chordata; class Mammalia; order Rodentia; family Muridae; genus Mastomys; species Mastomys coucha. The sequence continues at coordinate 32,599,022 of NW_022196906.1, read as the reverse complement.
TGAAGTTTGATTGCCTGATTAAACTGCAATGACAGGCAAGGTTTGAAATTTACAAGCCCAGATGCTAATTACATTATTTTGGGCCTTATAGTTTTGGCTTTATTCTCCAACAGACATGCTTTCTCCAGCTTTGTGTCAGAACTAACTTTAGGTGAATAATAGATTAAAAACTTCAAAACTGAATGACTAGCAAAGCACTCACTTCAACCATCCTAAAACCAAAAATGTCATCAAATACCATAATCTTAGGCCCCAGCTCCCTATATCTTGTAACTTCTCACATGCAATTTGAAAAAGTTCAGCTTATAAAATGAAATCATTTTACTATCTCAGCATTTTTACCTATTATCTAACAGTTAGATATCACAAGAATAAGATAATTTGAAGACCAAAGTTAAGTCATTTTCTTATTAAGACCTATTTGGTATATGTTTTTATATTAATCATAAAATTAAAATTTATAGGAATTGCCAAAACAAAAATGGAAAAGATTCAAATGGAATAACCCCTGAAAACTAAAATATTAGCATAACATATCAATTCTCAAGAAAAGATAGCAAGTGGGGAAAATAAGAGTCATAAAATACCAAAATAAAATAGCAAAATAGTATTAATAAATCTTCAACTGTCAGTGACAATATAGGAAAATAATCAATTAGTCCTTCTTCAAGAGACTTAGGATGACTCAATGAAATATAACAAAATGCATATATATTCTATCTATATAAGATTTACTTTAATCTTAAGGCTACAAATAGTATGAAAGTGAGGGGATAGAAAAAAAAACATTCCATGTAAACCTAAAGTGAATGAGAGTTTCAGTCAGAAGAGTTATATCTGTCAAAATATATGTTAGGCCAATATTTTTCAGGTCATATGTAGGTTACCACAGTTACTACAAGTTCCCAAATGCAATGGTTATATCCTTTCTCAAAGAATACACTTGACATCACACCCTCCTAACTTTTGGCCCTTATGTGTATTCTTCACTCTCTTCCATGATGTTTTCTGAGATTTAGGGGTGATATAGATGTTCTGTTTAGAGATGAACACTCAATTCTCAGCACTTTGACCAGTTTTATGGATCTCTGCATTCATTCTGTTACTCACTACTAAGTAAAAGTTTCTGTCTGAGTCTAGGAGAATCTAATTTCTGAATATAAGTATTCAAAAATGCAATGTAATACCATGCTCATTAGCAAAACAAAACTAGTGAGATCCCTTGCCAAGGCTTAAGGGCCATCCTTGCCATAAGCTTCTGAACAGGGCTACATACAGAGTATCATGCAGAGTTTCCTCTTGTTGAGTGAACCTCAAAAATGCAATGAATGGTTATTCCTAGAACAGTCATGCTACCATTGGGATAATGAGCACATTGTGCCTGGTAGGAAGGTATTGCAGCTTCCAGGGTTCAAAGATGGATAAGACTTGAAAATGTTTCTTTACCAGTATCCTACATGATATATTCTAACATCATAAGAGCTAGCCAGAAGAATAAAAGTTTCTAGCTCTGATCCAGCTTGATTTCTCACTGTCCTGTGCTTAAAATGCATGGTGCCTTAAGCCATAGGATATCACTATCTAATTTTTGTTGCCAATTAAAATCAACAGTAATGCCCTTTAATGTATATCTAATCACAAGTCATAAGATATCATACAATTGGCAATCATGTAATTTTCTGGGAATAGGGTTATCCACTTCTGCATGGTGTTATACCTAAGGTTTCTATTAGTGTGGTAGAACATCATGAACAACAGTCACTTGAGAAGGAAAGAGTTACTTCAGCTTGCATCTTTACTGTTCAGTGCACCATCAAAAATGAGTCAGGACAGGAACTCCAGTATTAACCTGGCAGAGGCCATGAAGTGACACTGCTTAATGGATTGCTTCCATGGCTTGTTTACCCTATCTATTACAGGACTCAAGATCACCTGCCAGTGGGTGGCATCACCTTATAGTGAGCTAGCTCACCAATTGTCAATCCCCAAAGAGTTCCACAGTCCGGTTTTACAGAGGCATTTTGTCAACTGAGGTATCTTACTCCAAGATGTCCCTAGCCTATACAAAGTTAAGTTAAAAAGTAGCCAGCATAAGAGTTGTCTCCATTAAAACTTTCTTTAAATTATATTTTTGAACATATCATCCTGTTTAGTACACAAAGCAACAGTGAAATTAGCAATATTTGAAAGGACTAGCAATAATTTAGCCATTAAAGTGCTTTCAGCTACATTAATGCTTATTTGTATTAGTTTTCAAGAAAGGTATAGATTTTTAACAAATATTAGTCCACATATTAATCAGAGGTATGATGTCTTCATCCATGTACACTGCATATAGTGGTCAAATATAATAATAATTTATTCATCTAGTCTCATATATCTCATGGGAAATGAGGTAAAAGAGCAAAATGGAGGTTTTTTTAAACTTAAACTATGTCTACCAAGGGATCCAGCTATTTCACTTCTGGGCAAGCAGCCAAAGGACAGATGATTTTTAAATTGTGAAATATAAAAGAAAGAACACATTGTTCATAAAACAAAATTATTTCTTACTATTTTTAAAATGCTATTGCATATACATCAGAGATAGGTTCTGATGAAAATGGCTCCATGAGGTCACCTTTACTCTTTAAAATGACTAATTTGTGAGAGCCCCATGACTTCCCTTTTACCATTAACTCAAAAAGGAATAATGATGTACTCTTTGAAACTTTCCTAAACAAAACAGATGAGCAAGTATAAATAAAATTACATTAAAACCTCAGAAATTCTTTTTACAAAATCTTATTACCTCCTAGTCAGTCTTATGTATCCATAATTAATTGTTAATAATTTGTATGGAAATATATATCAGCAACTTAGAAGTGCCTGATTCCTTCCAAGCCATTGATGTTCCTTTCAAAAATTGTTTTCTTATTTCTTCATCATCCTCTTTTGGGGGTGATGGAGCCTTTATGACTAGTGGTGAGAAGAGTTGATGTTCACTGGGAAGATGTTTGGCAATGAACTCTACCATCTGATGACCTTGAGCACACACCAAAATCATACTTATTTACAGACAGTACAGCTGAGATGATGCTTCTCAAAGTCTGTGCATCAGCATTCCCAAATTTCTGTTTCTCAGTGGTTAAAGGCTGCTGTCCATGAATTTCCATGCTTTCCTTTAGGGAAGCTTTCTCCTGGCACCCTGAAATGTGCTGCAGACCATGGGAACAGGCCAGTGTAGTGAGTATTGGCACTATTTCTATGTTCTGAAGTGGATTGCTTTCTGCAGTTGATTTGAAAATATTTTTGCAGAGTATTTTATGTATTACTTTAAGCTCACAGGATACACACTTCATCTTAAGCTGGTTTTCCTATAAACTCCAACATCATTCCCTCTGGCCGGTAATATAAAAGAAAGACAATAATGAATATTTATGGCAGTGAAGGAGATCTGACATCTTTCATATGTTGCTTATAACCATAAACAATGGAACAGAAATGTAATGAAACAGAAATACTTAATAGTCTAAAACAACAGTTTAAAAAATTAGGGACAGTCACTATGTTAAAAGTTCTAACTCTAAGTGTTAGTGAGTGGACTTGAAAACATATGTCTATATAATAAGTTTGGTTCTAATAAATAAGTGTATTTTTAGAGCATTATTTATAAGTAACTACCTACTTGTTTTATACTTTCATTGAAATATTTCTTCATATACATTATTTTCATCATTTTTCTACTCCCCCAATTCTTTCCAGATCCTCCCACCTCTTCATCCAGTCAATTTTATGTTCATTCTCAAACAGAGACAAAAACAATCAAACAAAATATCAATAAAATAAAGGCCATACCAAAAACAAATAAAATTAAACATTCTCTAAAAATTCTCAGAAAACAAACAAAAACAAAATAAAACATGTGGTTCATTTTGTGTAAATTTAACAAATATATATTAACTACTGAATGGATAAACAAAATGTTCTATATTCTTTTTTCAGAATATATTTAGCTATAAAAATATAGTACAAACTCATTCTAAAGTTTCGATGAATCCCACAAACATATAAAAAGGCAAGCAGAAAGGACAATATAGTATTCAGATTTATTTTATGAATTGTCTAGAATGGGGAAATACATAGAGATAAAAATTTTCAAGGCATACTTTATAAAAGCATCAATGACCACATAGAGGACTCAAACATGCAGATGAGTAAGACATGGAAATAAATTTAAGACTCAGACAACTGAGAAACACATCTTAAAGATAACCCTGAAAAGCATAGAGGAAAACCTTAGCAAGGAAATCAAGACACTGAAAAGAACCAAAGAGAAGCTATGAACTAGTCATTCAAATAGAAATCACAGCATAAAGCACTGTCCACAGAGCAGGACAACATTCTGAAATCATTTCAATATCTTTTGGTAAGAAATCCCAGAGCTAAATTTCAGCCAACCTTTTTCCAGCTGCACTGGCAAAATATGCATCTTCCTACTCAAAAAGAAAAATGTCAACTTGTTTTCTATAAAAAAAAAAAATGCTATGATAAAACAAAGAAATGCTGTTTTAATTAGCATTATATGGAGGAAGAATCCACAGCCAAATTCCAAAAGGGACTAGTTACCCCAATATTGTCTCAGTGAAATAATGTTTTTAAAATGTAGTAGATTGAGTCCATATTAAAAAGTGTTAGACTTGAAATCAAGACTTAATTTAATGAGCATTTTTACACTAAGGTCCTCTAGTATCATTAAACTCTACAATCTATTCTATATGAATATATATTCATATAATATTAATATGATTAATGTGACTAAAGGAGTTTTGGAGTTGTATTTTTAATCAGTAAAGAAACAACTGAATCAGAACAAATTATTTTTAAAGAGACATAATTAAAGAGCATTGTTGAATATGATACTGACTAATCATTCTTATTTAATCACTTGCAGACCTTTCTGTTTTCAGAACAAACTCTAGATTAAGAATTTTAAAAAGCCTTTAATTAATAATAAGTCATTTTAAAATGTTTAAATTCCCAAAGTACACATGACCACAGTGTGGAAACAAAGAAAACTTATGGCAAAAATATGTAAAGAAAAATAAAAGTTACTTCCCTGTGATGAAAAACTAAGATAGTGAAGAAGGCATTACACAAAGAAAATCTTGGATCTGTCACAATTGTCATAAAGATAATAAGTTTATCACTAAAGCTTTCTCCGGCTCAAAGTTTTTCTCAGGGCAAGTTTAACATCTTTGTTTCTCAAGCTGTAGATTAAAGGATTCATCATGGGCACCACAATGGTATAGAAGACAGAAGACACTTTTCCCTCATTCAAAGATCCAACTGAGGACGGCTTTAGGTACATAAATGCACATGACCCATAAAACAGGGAAACAGCAATTATATGAGAACTGCAGGTGTTGAAGGCTTTAGATCTGCCCACCGTGGACTTTATTTGGAGGATATTAGTGAGGATAAAGCCGTAAGAAATCAAGATGACAACACTGGGTACAGTGATATCTTTCCCCCCTACAATGAAAATCTCTACCTCATTTACATAGGTGCTTGTGCAGGAGAGCTGCATCAGTGGCAGAAGATCACAGAAGTAGTGGTTGATGATGTTCCCATCACAGAAGGTCAGTCTCAGAATGCATCCAGTATGGATCATGGCATCAGAAAATCCCATCAAATATGAACCAAGCATAAGATAGGAACAGACTTTAGGGGACATGGTAACATTATACATGAGTGGATTGCAGATAGCGACATAGCGATCATAGGCCATTGCTGTCAGGACATAACATTCAGAGATAACAAAAAAACAGAAGAAGTATAGTTGTGCCATACATCCTGCAAAACCAATAATATTTTTCTTTAGTACAAAGTTCATCAACATTTTGGGTGTAATAACTGAAGAATAGCAGAGGTCTATGAAAGACAAGTTAAAGAGGAAAAAGTACATAGGCGTGTGAAGGTGAGAGTTCAGCACAGTTAGAAAGATCAAGGTCAAGTTCCCAAAGGCAGTTATCATATACATTACCAGGAAAACTAAGAACAGGGGTATTTGGAGGTCAGGGTTATCTGTTAAACCCAGGAGAATGAATTCTGTTACCAAAGAGCCATTTGTCAGGACCATTCTTCTCTAATAGAATCTGTGGAGATAAAAATGAAACAGTGAAAGTAAAGTGGCACAGAGAATGTACAAATGTTTATTCTCCCACACATATGACACATATTCTGGGAATGCCTGAAAATCACTCACCTGCTTGCTGGAGTCTATGAGAAACTAAGTCAAGAAATGTTAATCAAGAGTAAAATTAATCAGTTACAAAATATGATTCAGTTCTGAGGATCCAGTGTTCAGCATGTTAATAATACTTAACAATGCCTTGCTATATACTTGAGTGTGCACAGATTACATTTTACAATTGCCTATTCATTTTATATAAGTTATGTTTACTTCATACAGATAGAAACAAGTCTGTTGGGGAAAACATATGTGAATTAGCTTCACTTTGGGCATCTCACAATGAATAAATTATTCAAAACAAGTTGTAAATCTTATAAGATTTGTTTCAGATTTCACAGATGCCTCAATACAGGTCTTCCATAAAAGTTAAACATTAGCATAGACTTCAAAACATACATACAAATAAAATATAGACTGAGCAGGTTGTGCATGTGTATCTGTGTTTCTATGTATGTATGGTATGTGTGTTAGTGAAAAGGAGGCCATAAATGTGAAAGAAAGCATAGGGGGTTATTTAAGAATATTTGAAAGTAAATTATGTAAATCTCAAAAACTGGCAGAAAATTTTTTATAAACTTATCACAGGAGAGAAAATAGTGATCTTTTTCTTTACCTGTTCTTGCTATCCCAAAGGATGATATCAATCTACAATTCTGTGTTTCTTGGATTTCAAGAATTTGAAGAACAAAATTAAATTCTCATATTTCTTGGAAATCTTTTTGAAATGCATATCATAAAATATAGTATGAATTCTTAATCCTCTGAAGAGCTAGATCAAAGATAAACAGTTTTTATCATGTTCACTCTTAGACTGGAGGAGACACCAGAATACTTTATGTAGTTACTTCTTTACTGCATTTACCCATGAATCAACAGTAAAATCTTCCTCAGCCTCTTCCTAGAGCACAGATTCCAATTACAAAAAGTAAATGAGGTGCTTTCTTTTATATGCTGGACCATGACGTATCTTTATGAACTTAGGGACTAAGGTATGACCTTCTCTTTAGAGACTTGTATGTCAGTTGTCCTTATGCCAATATTGAACTCCCATCTCCCATTAATCTCATCTCTTAAGGGAAATCTTTTGTTGTAGTTTCTTTTGGTTTTGTTTGTGAATCTTTAACAGTAATATTCTACAGATTGCCATTCAAACTTCCTTTATACTTAATGTACCATGCCAAGTTTATATTTAATGTATCATCTCTCCCGAGATGTCCACAAATAACTTTTTAAAAGTTGTGCTTCTTACTGCATTTATTTTCATTGAAATTGATGAAGCCCAAGAGGTCACATCTGCTTCTGAGTGAGTACTCTGCCATTGATCAACACTCCAGCCCTACAAAATCACTTTGATCTGCTTTATCCTGTCTTAGTTTTGTATGGAAAAAAAATGATGAACCTAGTGTATAAGGGAAGAAACTATACTGTGGGCTTAATAGAGTTTCAGAGCATTAGTTAGTTCATAAACAATATGACAAGGAGAATTCCACAGGGAGACTTGGAGCTGGAATAGTAGCTAAGAGATCACATCTGATCATCTGCTTAAGTTGTAAAGAAAGCTTGAACTGGATTGGTTTTTGAAAACTCAAAGCCCACCCCTAGTAAAACACTTCTTCCAATAAGAGCAAAGGTAATCCATCTAGACCATACCCCCTAATCTTTCTCAAACAGTTCCACCAAATGGGGACCATGCATTCAAGCATAGGAACCTCTGGGGATCATTCTCATTCTAACCAGTATACACCCTGATTAAATAATTTTGATAAATATTGAAAGTTTCTTAGCAAGTACACTGCTCATATTTAACCTTATATTTAACAATATATTAATTAGACCAATGATTTTACACTCATTACAATAAGAATGAAGACTATATACTGACACAAGTTACTAAACATTTCTCATTTTCAGGTTCATTTGTATAACATGGGAATTGTTAAAATACTATGAATTTGTCTGATCATTTATCTTATTAAATGGAAAAGAAAAGAAAAAATTTTAAAAATGTCATTTCACTTGAGGATATAGTGAAATATCAGCCATGAACACCAAGTGCTCCCGAATTTAGGAAGGAATTAAGTCAAGATTAATACATTATTAGTAGAAATTATGATAAAATATCTGTGCAAATTAATAGCAAAATGCAATATATATCTGTCATATATGTTACTGATTTCAGGAGATCTTGAATGGCATTAGGGAGATTACAAATATAAAGCATCATTCATATATTTGATTATAAGTGTACTTGGGAAACTGCTAAAATATTTTTAAATTTTATTTAATTATTTTAACACTTGAGATTTAATCCCCCTCCTGGTCCACTCTCTGACTGTTTCACATCTTGTACCTCCTTCCCCTTTGACTCCACAAGGATGTCCCCACCTCTCACCCCACCAGATCTCCCCACTCCCTAGGGATTCCTGTCTCTTGAAGGTTAGGTGCATCTTCTGTGACTGAACCCAGCCCCTGCAGTCCTCTGCTTTATATGTGTTGGAGGCTTCATATTATCCAGTATATGCTGCCTGGTTGGTGGTCCAGTATCTGAGATATCTAAGGAGCCCAGGTTAATTGAGACCTCAGGTCCTTCCACAGGGTCGCCCTCCTCCTCAGTTTCTTCTAGCTTTTTCCTAATTGAACCAAAGCTAGGAGACAGTGAATGTCCAGGTTTACTTTTACTTACAAGTAGTCAGAAACAAGTATTTAACATTTTGTAAAATGTGAAGACTCACTTGTTATAATCTAAAATACTTAGATAATTGCTGAATTATTATTTCTTTCCAATTTTCTGAGAAACTGACAGATTAATTTTGAGAGTAGTTGTATAAGTCTGAATTCCCACAGTAGTGGAGGAGCACTCCTCCATACAATCTGTAGAATATAACACATAAAAATATGATACCAAATCATATCATGTTTTCAGTAAGTACACAAATATTTTAATAATATCCCAAATACATTTATAATAAAATATGTGAATGGCAGAAAAAAGATAGCCATAACAAATCAAAATAATAAAGGCTGTGCATGACATAGGTAGCAGCACACTAAATAAAATAAAAGTTGAAAATATCCTCTCTTAAGAAAAGAGTACACCAGATGCCCACTCCCATGTTTCCTGGAATAAAGTAACTAGAACCTGTCTTGACAAGTATGGTAAGAGAAAAAAATGAGTAAACAAATAGAGGAGTAACAACTTAAAGTATTTTTATTAACATATTATGTGACTCCATATTTACAAGACCTAAGAAACTCTCCTAGCTTTGATGAACACTTTCTTCAAAGTAGAAGATGTATGCATCAATAATGAAGCCACTGTGAAATAGAGCAGGATAGCAACAACACTTCAGTATCTTCTAATAGAAGAAAATCTAAAGGAGTTGAGCAAAGAGCTATGAGTCATCTAAAGAAGAAACTGCAAGACATCAAAAAACAATGTTTTTAGATTCAAAAAGATGGAAAGACCTCCCATGTAGTCAGCTAGAAAACATTAAATATAACAAAGTAGATAGTATCAAAAAGTCTAGAGGTTCAATGCAGTAGACAGCAAAATTAAAGTATGTTCTTCAAAGAAGTAAAAAATTGACAAATTCACTAGAACCACAGAGTGTGAAAATGAAAAAAAATTTAAAAGAGCATTGTAATTGGCATTGTGATACTTAACATCATGCTATGCTGTAGAGGCATAGTTTCTGAGACAACACAGTGCTAGCACAGAGACACACAAATGGATCAGTAGAATAGGAAATAGGACATACAAATAAAATCTCAATGCTACAGACATCCAATGCAAGACAAAGTCTTCATAAAACTATGTGAGAGCAAAGACAAAGTCTTTACACTATTGCTGGAGTTAGGTAAGATAGCATATTCTTGTAATCTCCTCACTTGGAAGGTGGAGATGAAAGGATCAGTAGTTCAATTGATTCTAGGTTACCTAGGTTGAAACAATCTAGAATACAACATATCTTGTCTCCACATTTAGAAAACATAAAAACAAAACAGTAATATCAAAAGATACACTGAGGTGGGTATCCATATGTAAGTGAAGGGAAGTGTGTATTTCTCATTGTGTAATATGAAACTAATGATAGATCTTTATGAAACACTTGAAAGTTTGAAGATAATGGGCAACCATGAAGAAAAACCTTTAAGACAGATGTAGAGTAAATGAATTTCTAAATAGGCATTTTGAAAATTAATTTTTTTCTTTTTTAAATACATATATATTTATATATGTTATACATAATATATTTTATGTATGTTTATACATAGTAAAATGTTTAAGCAGATTATATAAACATATACATATATAATGATGATTTTTTAATTAATGGCTTTTCATTGTAGTTGTCTTCTGTATACTTGTGTTTATTTAATCAAAGCTACCATCATTTTTGAGATTATAATATAATAAGATCAGTGACCCCTTAACTCTTTCCAAACCCTTCTAAATAATGCTCCTTGCTTTCTTTCAAATTCATGGGCTCTTTTTTATTTTTTAAATAGATCTTTAATGATTAGGTAATGTCAGCAAAACTGATGAATAGGACTCTACTGAATCTTTTTCTCCACAGAAAGAGATGTGTTTGCCAACTCCTCCTTCAATCATCTTTCATCAGTAACTGGAGAGGAAAACACTAATGATAAGACAAAATTTGATCATTAAATGTTCATAAGAACTGGAATTTTTTTCAAAAAAATAAGTACAAGAAACTAACACACACACAATTCAACACCTGTAGCCATCAAAATAGAAATCCAAAGTACATTGATATACCATCTCATATAACTCACAAGGAGAATAAACAAGAAAAATGAGTAATAAGAAATACCAAAGCTATGATGAAAATACTACATCTGCACTGCTGCTGGAAATGTGGATATGGAAATTGTTAGGGAGATAGATACTCTATACATAAAACCAGGACATAAATTACCACATAAATGGTTGTTAAACATCTATGTAATCAGATTTAGCAAAGAATATAATTAAAGACATACTCATAATTACTACAGCACAATAACAATTTCTGGAGTTGGTCTAGGAAGCCATCAATTGAGTTTCAACTACAACTCATTAATTTAACTTTTGATAGTGTCCTCCTTCTCATTGTAGAATAAAAATGCGTCCAAATTTCAATCATTCTTCAATTGTCTGTTAGACTATACTTTTCAAGGATAAAAATTTCTATTAAAGCTTAGTGGAAAATAGAAAGGAAGCATAATTGTAGGCTTGTGGGTCCCTGTCTGTTCCACTACAGGGCTCAACTCCTTGGCAAGGTAGGGTGCAAGGAGGTTGTGTTTACCCATGCTGTCACCAGGAGGGTGTGGACCATAGGGAAGCCTCAGGACACATCTAATGGGTAGGAAAGTGCAGTCTGAGGTGCAGGAAAGCCTGAGCTTGCTCTAGGGTTCCAGGGCCTGCATAAAGGCTGGAGACTTGGAGTTCCCAGGCTGTTGGACACCCAGCTACCTCTGGAAGTCATGGAAGAGCTGAGAAAGAAATCTGGGCCCAGGGCCTGGTAGAAGGGGAGTTCCAGCTGGTCCTCCAAATACAGTCCTTGGCTTAAGGCAGTGGCAGGCTTAGCTTGGTGACAATTGTGGCTTGGAGTGCAGAGAGGCCTTCTACGGGATATTAGACAGCTGCTCTGTACACAAAGGAATTCTTCATGGCTCCCCACAGTAGATTCTGATGAAAAGAGACAGTCTGTGATTCTAAATTATTTATTGATATGGTGGAAATTGAATCTGTAAAATCATACTCCACTTCTTAGGGTAGGCCTGAGATTAAAAGACAATCTGATTCATTTCATAAACTAATGAGAGCCACCATCTTGCCACAGGATACATGGACAATACACCATTACTTTGTATAAACATTGCCAGATCATTGGATACCTTTAAGATACATCCTAGAATAACAATGAAAAATAGGTTTAGTGACTTACTGTGATGCATAGTTAAAATGATGAAAGAAGATTTTGCTAATAGTATGAAATTAAAGGAAATTTATATCAAAAAACATTTAGAAGAACAAAAAATCCTAATATCCTAGCAACAATCAGATTGTTTTAAATAATAGACTAAAAGGTGGTTTTGTTTAAATACACAGACATTCTCATTAGCATAACTATAGTGATAAACATTTTTTTTTATGAAAACTTCCTCTTGCTAAAGATTTTTCTCAGGGCAATTTTAACATCCTTGTTTCTAAAGCTATAGATTAAGGGGTTCATCAGTGGAAGCACAATGGTATAAAAGACAGAGGAGACTTTTCCCTGATCCATAGATCCAGGTGATGAGGGTTGAAGATACATAAATGCACATGAGCCAAAGAATAAAGAAACAGCAAGTATATGGGAGCTGCAGGTGCTAAAGGCTTTGGACATCCCTGCAGTGGATCTCATTTGAAGGATATTAGAGAGAATGAAACCATAAGAGGTAAAGATGATAATACTGGGCACAATGATATCTTTACCACCTACGATTAGAATCTCTATTTCGTTGGCATAAGTGCTTGTACAGGAGAGCTGTAGCAAAGGGAAAAGATCACAGAAATAGTGGTTGATGATGTTCCTGTCACAGAATGTCAGTCTTAGAATGCATCCAGTGTGGATCATGGCACCAGAAAATCCCATTATGTATGAAGCAAGCATAAGATAGGAACACACCTTGGGAGACATAGTAATGTTATACAAGAGTGGATTGCATATGGCCACATAACGATCATAGGCCATTGATGTCAGAACACAACATTCACAAATGGCAAAAAAACAAAAGAAATAGAGCTGGGTCATACATCCCATGTAGGTGATGACATTCTTTCTTACTAAAAAGTTCATCAGCATTTTGGGTGTAATTACAGATGAATAACAGAGGTCAATGAAGGACAAGTTTAAAAGAAAAAAATACATGGGTGTGTGAAGGTGAGAATTCAGTGTAATTAAAGTGATCAAAGCCAAATTCCCCAGTGCTGTTGTTGTGTATATTAACAGAAAGAGTAGGAACAGGGGTAACTGGAGATCAGGGTCATTTGTCAACCCCAGTAGAATGAATTCAGTCACCAAAGAACCATTTTCCAAACCCATTCTTCTTTAAGATAATCTGTAAATATAGAAAATAATTGTGAGATTGTAAGACCAGACAAAATTGCTATCATAGCTTCTCTCACACCTGTAAGGTGAATGATGGGAGTGCCTATGAGTATGTCTGAGTTCACAGAAAATTGCCATTCATGCTGTCACGATGTAGAGTGATGTTTCCCCAGAGTAGTACATTTAAAGTTAGACAGAGTGCAGTCACTCACCCACAATCTAAACACCACAACCATTGCTGTCACTTGTTAATATGACCACTCAGCTATCAAATAGGAAGAAGCAGGACAAGGAGAAAATCCCATCCCTCATCTCAGCATTTTGTCATTGCTGCAGCCCTGGCCTGACACTTGGGAAACCTGTGACAACCTAGGGCTAATCTCATCCATATACTACTGTGGTGGTGTTAGGACCAACATCTTTGCTTCAAATCTAAATAAAATTTAGATTTAGCCAGATTCTCTGAATGATTAGAAACATGTGCTTGCTATATGAAAACCTAATAATCTATAAAGATTTGAGAGCTGGCTCTCAAGATGAAACTTACTAATTGGGACATTGTAACACTTGTGTCTCCTAAAATTCTCAATATCCCATGCTGTTTTTCAGGATAGATATTCTTCTGTGAATTTCATGTGATTCTTACAATTGCATAACATGAGAAGAAAAGGACACATGAGGGATCTTTGAAGTTCAATGTGAAGCCACCTCACAGCCATAATACCTAAGACACTAAATGGAAATACTGTATTATCTTTCAAATATGTGCAATATAAACAGTTTATGTCATGAAGAGCAAGTAGCTTATCAATGGCTGGTATTCATGGTATTGGAAATGAAGCTCTGAATGTCAAATAAAATGATTCAAGTGAGTAATGCATTTAAGTCTGGAAACTAATGTTCAACGCATTGAAATAATTAAAACTGGTGTATGGTTCAATTTTCAGTCAAAAGAACACAAGGTTTTAGTTACCATACCTCTGTCTGTATGTACATTCGAAACTGGAAAAGCAACCCTATATAGAGAAAAGACATATATGAATAATCTCCATCTGAATAATTTCACAAATAAGAAGTGGCTCAAAACAAGTTCTATAATGTTTATTTATTGAAGGTTGTCCCGCGCTATCTCCCGCCAGCAGGAACAACGCGGCACACACAGGATCCTTCTGCAGTACAAGCTTTAATGTATCTTGAGAGCGAGATCACAAGCTTCAGTTGAGGAGGAGGACCCCGACTATCTCAAAAACCTTCCCTTATATAGAGCTCTATGCCTGCCTCAGACGTGGCGACTCATAATAGGCTGTGGGACAATCAGGCCATTTGACGTGACCAAAGGCACTCCGCCGCAGATCGTTGGGATTTACAGGCACATGCGCACAAGGCGTTTTTATGCTAACGGCAAGCCAGATGTCATCACCATCTTGTAATGGCGATGTGCTTATGAAGTGGCTTCCCACAAAGGTGACCTGTGTAGGTGTTAAAAGAGGTAGTAATCCTCAAAGATTTTGGAATAAAAACTCAATTCATATTTACTTCATCAACCTCGATCAAACTTGGGAAGTCTGATACAAGAGCACTTCACTGTGAGAATATTTAATCCATAATACAATTTGGGGGAAAGTTTTAAGGCAACAATCATCCAGATTTGGAGCCAACAACCTTTCCAAATCCAGGTGCACAATAAACCTTAAGGCACGACTACTTACAAACTACTTTACAAAGGACCTGAACATAACTGTAGATCCTATAGCTTAAAGAGTCTAGAATCTAGTATGGTTTCTGACTGAGATAGCACAGATCAGAAGGCTATAAACTATAGGCCCCATGCATATATGCTTGGCCCACAAGGATTTGTTCTATTAACTGCAAGACAGAGAGGGAAAGTCTGAGATAAAAATTCTGGCAGATTTTGGTGATGACTGACTCTGTAGCAAAAGGTAGGTGTTGTCTGCCTTTACAGATAGCAAAACAGGTCACTATAGCATTAATAATACCCAACCCCTGCTGCGTGAAGAGAAAGCAGGTATTATATCTCCTCCAATTGAGTAAAGGACACTGCATGTTTAACATACCTGGTTTACCTAGTGATCAAAAAAGACATTTCTGCCCCCAACAAATTAATCTTTCAGATGTTGGAACTACATCAATTTAATGATGTTAAAGAAAAATGAGAACACTAGCATAAAGAAATTTCAACCTCCCTCACTATGAGAAATGTTTTTACTTCAATCTTTACCGCTGTTATGTTACAGGGTTACTTCAGTCTCTGAATGTTTTGAACATTTAATTCTAAGAGGAGACAACACAAAATTAATTTTTCATATACCCTGGAATCTTGCCTAATATGTCATAATTTATGACCATACTTCAATCCTTTGAAGTGTTGCCTTCTTTTTTTCTCACTTACCATGAGATGAGATGCAAAAAATTTTATGGGCTCACTAGCATAATATGCTTGTCTATGTCAAGGTAGAAGCCTTCTTAATCTCTTCTCAGAGAACAAGATATAAAAAAGCCATGAGGTGTTGGTGTTCGCACGTTAGACTGTGATGTGTCCTTTGTTCCTTAGAGACTTGGCATTTAAGAGAGGCATGCTATTCTCTTTAGGGACTGTATTTCAGTGCTTGAAGCAATATTGAACTCCAACTTCTAATACTCTTCCTATCTTAAGGGAAATCTATTGTGTTGCTTTCTTTTCTCATGATTTCTCCATACTCAATGGTAATTTTCTATAGATTCCTTATTATCTTATCATTTCCTTAGGATGGAATGCAGCAAAATATGTAAACTATTATCTCTCCTGAGAGTTCCCCAAGTTACTTTGCAAAACTAGTTTATGGTTGCTTTTTAGTCTTCAGTGCTCAAAATGATTTTCCAGAAGTCATCCATACCAAGCAGGAGCTTTCCCACTGAGGAACATCCCCAGACATCCAAAGGCACATTGCATCATTGCTATATCATTTCAACACCTACTTGAAATTTCTGTTTTAGTTTCTTGTTAAGTTTTTACATATGGCACTTTATTAATGAGTTCAGCAATACCTACAAAGATTGTAGAAAAAGTATGGAGCCCAGAGAGTCACTGGTACAAACTATTTAACTAATATGTGAATTTTTGTAAAATAAGTGTTAGAAAATATCACGTCATCAATTGCAGTGTTTTCTTGATAAACTAGAAAATAATCATAAAACTAGTTATAATAAATCCCTACCTAATAATGAAACATAAATCCAATTGATTTTATGAAGGAATTATTTCTTGAGTTATCATTAGCTTAAAATAACTTGTGTCAATTGTATTTTTAACATCGAGGTAAAGATTAATTTATTCCTCTTTCAGAGATTACTAAACATGGAGGTATTTTTGAAATGAGATGTACTATAGCCAGCCATTGGAATTTGCATGAGTAGATGAATAAATGAGACAGAAGTGATATTTATGAGCACACTTAAACCTACTAACCTTCAATAAAGAACACTGTGTAGTCAATATATGTCACAAAACAATAAAAAGTACTTGAACTGCTGCTGGTGTTAGGCATGATGGCATATTCTGGAATCTTCTTACTTGAGAGGTTAAAATGGGAAGATCAGAAATTCAAGTTATTCTTGGATAATTAGTTGGAGGCCAATCTTGGATAATATCATTTCTCAAAAATTTAAACAGAAAAAAGACAACAATAACAAAAAGAGACAAATTGATGAAAAAAACCTAGCCACATGTAAATAAAAGGAATTACATCCATACATCTTATAGTGTATAGAAATCAATATGAAATGTATCAAAGATCTTTAATAAAACACTTGAAAGCTTGAAAATGGAGGGCAAACATGAGGGAAACACTCTAAGAGAGATACAGAGTCAAAGAACTTGAAGACACAGGATTCAGTATTTTTAATGATTTTCCTTTTAATTTTTGAGATCATAATCACATCATAGAATCCATCCCTTTCTTCTCATTCATATAATGCTCCTTGTTCTCTTTTAAATTCATGTCACCCACTTATAGGTAGGGTTTTAATGACATAGGTAGTGAAAGTAAACAGTGGTCAATAGGTTAAAATCAAGCAAATAATTCTGTACAACAAGAGAAATGCTTATAAAGAATATGGGGTTATGTTTGCCAACATTTCTTCAACAGGATATCAATATCTGGTATGTGAAAAGAAACAAACTAAATCAAAACAAAATACTAAATCACTAAAACAAAACAAAACAAAGAAGTGAATAAAAAAACATTTGATCAATAAATGTGTACCAGATCTGAGTACTTTTCAAAAAGTGGTATAAAAAGTGGTATAAAAAGACTCAAAAATACTACAGATAAATTAAAAATGAATGAGAAAGCATATGAGGAAATTCAAAGTGATTGCTATTAACAAACTACTAATCATGAGCTCATTCATATGTTACAGTGATACATATTTGAGGTTGCTATTAATGAACTACTAACCATGAGTACATTCATATGTTGCAATTACACTTAATTGGGGTTACTGTTGAGGAGCCACTAGCCATGAGCTAATATTACATTTATATATTACAATGATACAGATTTGGGGTTACTACTAACAAACTACTAGCCATGAGGTCATTCATATGTTATAATGACACATATTTTTGTATAATTATTGTACCTTAATCATATAATTGTACAATTGTAGTCAATATAGAGAACAATGTTACCCAAAGAAGTAGTATGTAGAGGAGAAATTAAAGATTTTTCAGTGCAAACTCAGTTATTCTATGAGAACAGAACATTCTGAATGAAAATACAAAATCTGTGGCCTGAGGAAATGGGTTAATGTTTAAGAACACTTCAACGCTCCCACAGAAGACTAATGTTCAATTCTAATCCCCACATGACGGCTCACAATTATCTGTAACTCTAGTTTCATGGCATCTGACATCTGCTCCCTGTCTCAGCAGACAATGCACAAAAGTAATACACATACCTATTTGCAGATAAAACTCTCAAACACATACAAGAATCAATCAATAAATAAGACTTTAAAAACATCCAAATTTTGCTATTTGAGCCACTTTACAGTAAGAATAAATGTGTTTATACAAAACAGCTAAATCATAAAAACAAACCAAAAATGACTTTGGACAAACCTTAAAGAACATAGAAATATCAAAGTATCATTCAGGTTATCATAGAACAAATCTGTTATCAGATTATGAATTTCATGCTAAAATATTTGACTGATTTCTCAGAAGAAAAATTAATCTTTGTTTTCATATTCAAAATATTTTGTCACGCCAAGCAGAACTTTTGAATTATTCTTCTCCCACCTTTGTGAGTTTTCAGTTTGTTAAATTGTACATATCAATAATATATGAGTTTCATGAAAGACAAGGGCGATTTAGTTGTATTCAGGCACTATTGCCCTGATGATGTTACTGTCTTAATATCAAATAGCATTATCCAACAACACAACAACAAAATATAAAATTCCTATAATCGTAACTATTTCTAAGACATTCCATAAAAGAGATGAAGGGATAACTTGTCATTTTTATATGATTTGAAGTTGCAAATTTCTTCCTATGTTGACTTTTAGCTACAAATCACTTCTCTGATTCCTGCAATTGTATTCATTCTCCTCCAAATGGAAAATGAGTCCATGTTTTCAATCATTCTCCAAACTAGCTGTTAGACTACATTTATCAAGGATGAGGAGTCGTACAACAGCTTTATGAGGAGTGAAGATGAAGCACAACCCTGAAGTTTCTGTAATATGTATATATATATAAAATTTATATTCCTCATAATATCTCCTGGTTTATCACTATAAAATAAATGTAAAACACCTGCATAAGAAGGTCAAATGTACATTATTTACACCTGAGCTATAGATTATATTCAATAACTAGTTAATAAAAACATCTGGATCATAAAGCTCTGGCATTACCAAGAGATACATTGATGCCCAAGAAGGAATAAAAGACAATTTGGTTCATACTTCATTACATCGACAAATGAGAGCCAAGTTGCCACAAGATAATTGGACAATACTGTTTTACTTTGAAAAACTATTAGCAGATCATTGGTTATTTTTAAGATACATTCCATAATGACATTTAGTTAAAGGGAAAACATGCTTAGCTACTTGCTTTTACTCTTAATTAAAATGATGAAAGATGATTATGCCAATATTGTAAAATTAAGGAATAATTATAACAAAAACATATAGAAGAACAAAGATATACCAATATCCTGTGAATTTTATGATTTTTGAAAATAGATAAAAAGATTAAGTCCACAGAATTTGATTAAATCCACAGAAATTCTCATTAGCATAACTATAGTGATAAACATTAATTTCTTATCAAAACCTCCTCATGCTAAATGTTTTTTTCAGGGCAACTTTAACATCTTTGTTTCTCAAACTATAGATTAAGGGGTTCATCATAGGTACCAATATGGTATAAAAAACAGAAGACCTTTTTCCCTGATCCATAGACTCAGGCGAAGAGGGTTGAAGATACATAAATGCACCTGAACCAAAGAATAAAGAAACAGCAATTATGTGGGAACTGCAGGTGCTAAAGGCTTTGGATCTGCCCTCAGTGGATCTCATTTGAAAGATGTTAGAGAGAATGAAGCCGTAAGAGGTAAAAATGATAACACTGGGAACAATGATATCAATCCCACCTACAATAATAATCTCAACCTCATTGGCATAGGTGTTGGTACAGGAGAGCTGTAACAAAGGGAGTAGATCACAGAAATAGTGGTTGATAGTGCTCCTGTCACAGAAGGTCAGTCTAAGCATCCATCCAGTGTGGATCATGGCACCAGAAAATCCCATTATGTATGAACCAAGCATAAGATAGGAACATACCTTGGGAGACATAGCAATGTTATACAAGAGTGGATTACATATGGCTACATAACGATCATAGGCCATTGATGACAGAACACAACATTCACTAACAGCAAAGAAAACAAAGAAATAGAGCTGGGTCATACATCCTACATAGGAGATAAAGTTCTTCCTTACTAAGAAGTTCATCAGCATTTTGGGTGTAATTACAGATGAATAACAGAGGTCAATGAAGGACAAGTTTAAAAGGAAAAAGTACATGGGGGTGTGAAGGTGAGAATTCAATGCAATTAATGTGATCAAGGACAAATTCCCCAGCACTGTTGTTGTGTATATTAGCAGAAAGAGTACTAGTAGGGGTAACTGGAGATTAGGATCATTTGTTAATCCCTGCAGAATGAATTCGGTCACTAAAGAACCATTCTCCAAACCCATTCTTCTTTAAGATAATCTGTGAATCAACAATAGAAAAATAACTGTGACAATTATAAGAGCACATGAAATTACTACCATAGTTTCTTTCATGTTGGGGAAGTAGATTCTATAAAGGCATTATAGTTACAAATTGAATTCACAGAATTTGCCATTCATACTATCATGACAAAGAGAAATATTTTCTCATATTAGTGCATTAAAGGCTAAATAGAATAAAGTAATTCACCAACAATCTAAAAAGCTATGACCGTTGCTTTCACTTGCTAGCATGAGTGCTCAGATATCAAATAGGAAAAGACAGGACAAGTGAAGAATTCCATCCCTCATTTCCTTTTGTCATTGTTTCAGCCCTGGCCTGATACATGGAGAACCTGTCCCAACCTAGAGCTAACCTCATCTAGATATAACTGTTATGGCTTCAGGACCAACAATATTGTTTCAAATCTAAAAATATTTAAACTTATCCAGATTCTCTGAGTGCCTGTTATAGGAGAACATATTAATTAATAAAGATCTGAGAGGTGACAGTTAGCATGAAAGTTTATTGACTGTGACATTGTATTACTGTGTCTCCTGAAACTTTTAAAACCTCATGTAATATTTTCCAGGATATTCTTCTGTGAATTTCATTTGATTTTTTGAATGAATGATATAAAATTTAAGGATACTTCTGAAATTCTAGGACTTCACTTCAATGTCAAACTAGCCACAAGCATAATGACCAAGCCACTAAAGGGAAACACAGTGTTATATCTTCAATATGTGCAAGGTAAACAATTACATTTCTAAACAGAATGTAGTATATTGGTTGCTGTAGTTCATCAGTTTCAAAATCAAGAGCTACTAGATAAATTTGCAAAATCATTCAAATGATAAACATACTTGAGCCTGGAGAGCTAATCTTCAACAAGTTAAAGTAGTTAAGAATGGTGTGTGTTTTGATTTAAAAAGAATATATTATCTTATCACTTCTTCCTAAGGAAGAAGGCATGTGAATAAACAGATTATTGGATAATTTTGCAATTCACAAATGAGTCAATAACAACTCATATTTGTTATTTTATATATCATAGTTGAAGAAAAAGAAAAATATAAGGAAAAATGAGGACACCAGCATAAAGGAATTATCATGTACCTCATCATTCCTTTTCTCCTGTTGTGTTATATCACTCTCTGAGTGTTTTAAGCATTTGATTCTAAAAAGATGTAACACAAAATTAATTTTCATACTCTTGGATCTTGTTTAATTTGTCATAGTTCATCATTATATCCTTTAATCCTTTGAAGTTCTGTCTTCTTTTTATCTCACTTACCACCAGATTAGACACGAGAAGTTTTGTGTAGCTTACAAGCATGATATACTTGGTTATGTCAAGGTAGAAGCCTTCTCAATCTCTTCTCAAAGAACAAGATACAAAAAAGACTTGAGGTGATGGCATGCATGCTAGAGTGTGATTTGTCATTTGTTCCTTAGAGACTTGGCATTTCAGAGAGGCATGATGTTCTCTTTAGGGACTGTATTTTTGTGCTTGAGCCAACATTGAACTCCATCCTAATAACTTTCATACCTTAAGGGAAATCTTTTGTGTTGCTTTCTTTTCTCATTGTTTCTCTATCCTTAATGGTAACTTTATATAGATTCTATTGCCAGTATTCCTTATTACCTTATCATTTCTTTAGGAGGAATGCAGCAAAATATCTAGGTTATTATCGGTCCTGAGAGTTCCACAAATCACTTTGTAAAAGTAATTTATTGTTGCTGTGTTTTGTTTTCAGTGCTCAAAATCAATTTCAGGAAGTCATCAATGCCAAGCATGAGCTCTCCCATTGAGAAACATCCCCTAGACTATCAAGGCACATTTAAAGCATTGCATTAATGCTACATCACTTTAATTCTTACTTGAAATTTTTGCTTTAGTTTCCAGTTAGTTCTTAATGAAGCACTTTATTAAAGAGTTCAGCTCATTAATCTATGGATTCTAGAAAAAGTATGGAGCCCTGATAGTTACTGATATAAGTTATTTAACTAATCCATGTATTTGTGTAAAGTAGAATCATAAAAGTTCAGGTCTTCAATGGTAGTATTATGATTAAATAAAACAATCATAACACTTGTTATAATAAATCCTATATACTGGGAAATAGTGAAATCTAAGCTATGAATAAAATCCTTATTAGATTTATGATGAAGGCATTTATTGGGTCATTATTAGTTTAAAATATCTTATATCAAATGTATTTTGGTAAACTTTTCATTGATTCGTTGTGAATTTGACATTTTGCATCCCAATCCCACATATCTCCTTCCTCACCTTATACCCACCCTTCACCCTTGCAACCTTTCCCCAACTGAGAAAAAAATTCTTGTTGTGAAATTTTTATAGTGTGTCCCACATTATACCACTTTATGCACACTTCTTTGCCTGCAAATGTTCTTTGCAATGGTCCATTAATCTAGCTTCAAGTTTTTGTTACTGTATCTATACCCTAACCTTTCTGAGACTCCTCTCAGATATCCTGTTGTTGTCCTGTGACATGGAGCTCCTACAGTTTTAGACTTGCAGGACCAGCCCCTTTGCTCACTCCAGCAGTTCAAAGAGTTTAGATGTTAGGGTGGACCAATTCAAAGTCTGAGAAGTATATGAGCTGGTCACCTCCCTGCTCTCCTGCTCTCAATCCCCTGGGGGGAGGTTTCCTCTCAATTCCTATGACCAAGTCCATGTCTACCCTGATGCTCAGTCAAGGTGCAGGTTCCAGTCTCCCAAGTGTTGCAGCCAGTGAGGGACATGTCTACTTCTCCCACTCTCATCAGGTAGGAGTATAGCAGGGCAACTCTCCCACCTGTCATAGGTGGCAAGGGTGAGTGGTGGGAGGAGAGGCAAGCATCTCTCCCTTTCCACTTCACCACTCAGCAGACAAGAGACAGGGATGGCTTTCCTGTACTCAAGCTCTTGGGGCCAGCTCACCCATAACTCCCATGTCTAGGGCCAGCTGTATTGTGCTGCCCAGGGGAAATGAAATGCCTGCTCTCCTGACTGTTGCAGTACGTGAGGGGCAAGGTCAGTGCTGTCACTTGCTGTAGGTGGCAGGAGGCAGGGTGAAGGAGGGCATTCCTCCGTAGTCCATGGTGCCACATAGCAGACAAGAGGAAGAGCTGGCTCTTGTACTGTCACACCCCTGGTGCTGACTCACTCTCCATCCCCATATCCAGGGTCAGCTCTACTATGCTGCCTAGGTGATGTACAGGAACTGCTTTCCCAAGTGCTACAGCAGGTGAAGGGCAGAACCAGCCCTCCTCATCTTATGGCTCCATCAGGGACAGCTCTCCCACCTGCTCCTTGTGAGGAGGACCAAAGATGGTGCTGGAGATCACTCCCTTTCCCCAACACCACCACACAGCAGACAAGAGGAAGGGTTGGTTCTCCTGTGCTCAGACCCTCATGTCTGGTTCACCTGAAACCCTGAAATCCATGCCAACTGGACTATGCTGCCTAGGCGAGGTCCAGGGCCTGCTCTCTTTTAGGGTTATAGCTGGTTAGAGAGAGCTCTCCTGCATTCATGACCCCAGCACCTGTCACCGATGGTAAGAGGGGATGTGAGAGGAAGATATTTGTCCCTCATCCACACCATTGCATGGGAGATGAATGTCAGGGCCAGCACTCTCACACTTAACATCTTCAGTGCAGGGTCACCTGCAACTCCCATAATGTACTGGGTCTGCTATCCCAAGTACTGCAGCTGACTAGCATTGGGTCAGCTTTCCTGCTCATATTATCCCAAGGCCAGCTCTCCCAGGATGCCCAGGTGATAGATAGGACCAGTTCTGCACAGCCCTTACACATCAGCATGTCTTTGTGCGGGTAAACCTAGACCATGAGTATCTGATGCTTCATCACCACAGATTCAGCCCTGGCCCTCCGGTGTCAGCACAGGACAGAATCCCACCAGAGTCTCGAGTGACATCACCGACTATGGTTACTTACATTAGCCTGTTCCTCACTATCCACCAGTTCTCCCATTCTTACTTTTGCCCACAAGCTTCTGTCTCTCTCTTCCATTTCTCCACCACTTAATTGCTGCACTTAGTGGTGTCCAGTGTCTATGAGTGTCTGGGATCACCTTGGGCATGGTTTGCACCACTAGGCCCTGGCAGCCCTGAACTGGTTGTCATCTCAGGGTATCTCCCTGCCTGTGTTTCATGGCACCAGGCTTGTAGTTGACTTGGGATCACTCCCTACCCAGGCCCATCCAAGTGCCCCTTGTGAGGGTGGTCTGTCTTGGGCTCATTCCTTCACAAGGCCTGCAGTCTCAGGTAAGTGGGCTTTTTTCAGTCTCCAGCTCGCTCCACCCCGTGGGAGCTTGTCAGGGCCTATGTGGTGTTGGACTGGTGGTTATCTCAGGCTACCTCCTTATATGGGTACCCTGGCACTAAGATGGTAGTTGTTTCAGGCTCACTTTCTCAGAGAATGGTAGGCTATTATCACTCAGATGTGTACAGTCCGAATACAGCCTCCACACAGTCTCTCCTCTCTGCAGCTTACTGAGGCAGGTGTGACACAGCGCCAACATCTGCAACATTTCTAGGGGCGGGGTATTTTTAATCTTATTCCTTTCATGGAAATGACGCAGAAGGTTGTGTTTAAAATGGGTTAGACTACAGCTACTTAATGAACTTGTGGTATTAGTTATTCAGTAACAAATATATTGTATGTATGTTTTTATACCTCAGACTTGGCAAATGAAAATTCCAGTTATTCTATAACTTTCTATTTTTACTTGGCTTTATTTTTTGTTCTCAAAGCATTTATGATCAAATACTAGGACTTGTGGTCCACCTTATGGTTATCTATGTTTTTTCAATTGTTTAATCTACTGAGTCAAACTTATTAAACACTGTGTCTACTCCTGTGTGCTAGCCATATCTCAAGTGGTAGGAAGTCTATCTAAAGCTGAAGCATTGCAAGATGAAAACATCTTTGGACTTCAGAATAAGCCTTAGGTTCAAACAAATTCTTGTCTCAAAAAATCATAAAATTAGAAAAATTAAGAGTAAAAATAGAAATTGAACCAATTCTTAAATTAAATCAAGTATTGTGAATTTACCCTTGTTTTTATAAAAGTGAGGTATAAGTCATCCTAGACTTTGCTAGATGATTTGTTATATTAGAATCTCTTTTAGATAATAAATAATTATCTCAAGTAAATCCTAATAAGATTTATTTGCAGAATCCAAGAGTATAGATCTTTGCTGGCATACTGGAGGCTCTGTGTATTTGTCCATAACTGAACAACAATAAAAATGGTGACAGTCTCTATGAAACTCATGGATGCTGATGTAGTAACCCTGTCTAAAATCAAGGTGAATTTAACATAGCAAGTCACCTTTTTCTAAGGCAGAACATGTATGTATATCACATTCGATTAAAAAATAAAAATTTTTAATATGTTGTAAACCACAAAGACAGGGGATACCTGTGATAAGAGAGAACAAAAATCCTCTAATGAATGTTATTGGACGATAAGAATAAATGTTCAAAGAGTAAATAAAATTTGGAATACAATCGATCAATAAAATGACTTTTATTAAAAAAGAAACAAACATTTGAAATAAACAACAGCAGCAACAAACCAAACATTAAGAGAACCAAGACAGATTAGCAGCACACAGCTCTTTCCAGAATCAGAGCAGCCAAGAATTACTGCATTGAGAAATTATTTTGCCAGTGAGGCAGGTATCTAATGCATTGAGCGTTCTTTTGCTTGGTTGGTTAGTTTTTGTTTGTTTGTTTGTTTGTTTTTAAGCAGAGATTTAGAAAGCCCTTGATTCTGTTTATTAGATCAGAGGTTGTACAACAGTTCATCATCACTGACTCTAAGTTTTCCTGGTGGGAGGAGCTATTAGAAGGGAAAAATGCCGGGTATGTCTCTAGGGAAAGTGGGCAGGGAAACTGATGCAAAATAAAAACACTGATTTAAATAATCCGGCAGCTGAATATGTAGATGTGACTTGAGAAATACTCTGCCTTTTTCAATATGAAAGAATGATTTAACTAGGAGCCATTCTGTGACATTGTTGGGCTCAGCTCTAGCTGTCAGGGCCATGTGGTGAACCGGGCCTTACCACGCCCCGCCACCGGGGGGCACCACCCAGCAGTAGGGGAGCAAGAGGTCTGTACTCTCGAGTGTCCTCACTCCTCGGATGGACGTTTGCATCTCAGTCCTCTGAGCTCAGGGGGCTGGGGAGGCTGCACCGCAGAGAAACTGAGAACAAATTTGGGGCCCCAGAGCTGCTCAGTATGCCCTGAGGCCGGAGGGAAAGAGGAGGCAGGGGCAGGAAGAGTCCTATCAGTGGTTTAGGCACAGCAGACTCGAGCCCCAGCTAGGGAGTTTTCAGTCCAATCTCATGGTAGTTGAAAGGAGGCAATGTATGGTTGTAAGATGTTTTATTGTAGAAAGAAGAGAGAAGAGATAGGAAAGCAGGGAAAGGTCATCTCCACTTGGCTGACTTGGAGAGAAGGAGGGGAGGGGAAGGGAGGAGAGGGAAGGGGAGGGGAAGGGAGGGAGAAAACTACCCCTTATATGGTGGGCTGGGCTATTTGTCTGTGAGGCTGGACTAAGTGGCTGCAGTCAGCTGACTGTGAGGGTAGAGTCCAGCCAGAATGCTGGGAGCTTTGGGCATCTTCTATGTGATTGATAGCACAGGCTAGTGGAGTTGGAGGACTCGTGGAATCAGCCTGTGTCTGGGAATTCGTCTCTACTGTTTCTGTTCCTTGTGAAATCTTTCACTGGGTCTCTGAAAGTTGAGACTCACTCAATCAAGACACAGACTGCCTTTTCACTGTCCCACATGACATCTAATTTGTGCTCAAGTGTGGCTCTGGCAGACTATAACTAAATAAAGATTATGAAGAAACTTTACAGCGAGATTGGTTTCAAAGACTGGTAATCCTCAAGGAAAGTTCCTAGATAGACAAATCAATCATTGAGCTCTGAACTTAGTTGAGCAACACTGCTTGAATAAATAAACCAGAGAGAGATAAAGAGATCACAGCAAAAAAGGCTAGAGTATGTTAATTCAGACTTCCAAGGTTACAAATTTACATGCATACATGTGCATTCACACATGCATGCCTATACATATATTATACATACATACATTTAACACCCATACAATTGTAATTGGTATTGAAAGTATAATTCATGATTGATAAATTCTAAGTATGTTAAAATACACTTCTCTAAAATGTTTTCTTTAAGCCTTATGAATCAAATACTAACATAAAATATTCAAAGACAGAACTCTTTGTATCTCCATCTCCAGGGGATTTTCTAGCCTCAATGAATCTGTACAACCATATACAAATACCAAATACAAATATTTATAACATAAATGTTTTTTAAATACTTATTTTTAAAAGTAAAATTATGTCCATCTGCAGATAATATCATCCTATATAAAATACCTTACGAACATCGCTGTAAACCTTTTAGATCTGAAACTGGGGACAGTGTAGTTGCACGAAATCTTCTCACTCCAAAATAAGTATTTTCTTTATATACAAATAAGGAACTTACTGATGAAGAAATTAGGAAAAACATACCATTCACACCAACTCAAAAAAACAGGAATAAACCTAAACCTGAGAACTCTACAACTGGGACTTTAACTCTTGATAAAAAAAAATAAGTAGCCAGGCGGTGGTGGCGCACATCTTTAATCCCAGCACCTGGGAGGCAGAGGCAGGCGGATTTCTGAGTTCGAGGCCAGCCTGGTCTTCAGAGTGAGTTCCAGGACAGCCAGGGCTATACAGAGAAACCCTGTCTCAAAAACAAAAACAAAAACAAAAACAAAAACAAACAAAGAAAGAAAGAAAGGAAGAAAGAAGACTAATGTTCATGGGTTAGAAGAGTAAATATCTTCAAAATGGCTGTTAACAATAAGGATATGCAGATTCAATGCAACTATCATAAAACAATGCTATTCTTCATAGAAACAGAAAAGGCCTAACTTATCATTGAAGAATAATAGATTCTAAGTTTCCAAAGAAAACCCTTAAAAAAAAAAGAGTAGAGCATTGCTCAGAGACAGATACGATGATCAATGAAATAAGATAGTTTACTTAGATCTAGGCAAATGATTATTGAAAATAGTGCCAACACACATTGCAGAAAATACTACCTCTTCAACACAATGGGTGAGAAAAACTGTATCTACATGAAAGAGTACAACTAGAGGTCTTTTGTCACTTTATACAAAAATCATTTTAATTTGGGTCTAGACCTTAATGTAAATTCTAAAACTTTGATGTCTACGGACGAATAGAGAGAGAAACACAGGAGGTAGGAAGAATCTGAAACTGTCTTTAAGAACTTGTAAACCCATAGCAAAAATACATAGCGTAAGACTGAATGAAATTAAAATTTCCTGCCTCAGCAAAAACAATCAACAGAGTTAAAACGCAGGCAGCAAAATGAAATAAAATTTTGCCAACTGTATTTCTAACAAGGAATTAATATTTATACTGTGTAAAAATGCAAAATCTTAAATGTTAAAGAATTTTTCAGTCAATAAATGTATAAATGAACTGAGCATTCAGTTTGCAATGATATGGTACAGACTCTCTCTCTTTCTGTGAGTGTGTGTGTGTGTATAAAATGTGTGTGTAAAATGTATAGGTAAAACTTTTCAGTATCCTTAGCCACTGTGGTCACACAAATCAAAACTACATTGAGACACCAACTTACCTCACCCAGAATTTCTATTAAAAGAAAACAAATAGCAGCAAACACTGTGGAGAATGGAAGAAAAGTGAACTGCTTATCTATGACTGCTGCATATGCAAATTAGGGCATCCATAATAGAAGTTCATAAAACATCACTATCAAATGCCCCAGCTATAAAAGTTGTAAAACACGACTATTAAATGCCCTACTTGCATCACCCCTTCCATAGAAATTTACCATTCTTGATTCCCTGGTCCTAACATTAAAAAGCAAGTCACAGAGTAATATAAAAGATAGCACTGTCAAGTGGGACATTCTCAAGGAGTAAGAATGGACATTGGCCAATATGACCATTGCAGATCAGCACATTTATAGATGAGAGTGTAAATAGTCAAAGAAACTGCTGTACTGGTTTGTCATTTCAGCAGACAAACTTTGCTTACAAAGTTTGTTTATATTTCTTAAAAAACTTTGAAGGTGAATAGAGGGCCATTTTCCTATCCAGGTGATTGACAAGATCACTTTGATGAAATTTTAAATGATGTAACAGTGATGTGCCCCTGTCCTCCAGATAAAAATCTTGTGACCACATGGGAAGTTTATAATGTTATGTACTTCCACCCAGACCATAAATAAGACCCAGGTTTCAGTCAGTTTAGTTATCTGAGTCCTTCAGTTTAAATTCTTAATTGTATTAGGTCCTAATTAGAAAGGAAAGCTTTATCTATATTGACATCTAAGCATGCTAATACATAATATTCCTTAGTATACACTCCTAAGTATCAATGAAATACCTACAGAGCCCATTGTAGATCCAAGTTTATTATAATATTAGTTCCAACTGTCATGAAATGGAACATGTTCAGATGCTTATCAGTGGGTGAATGAATTATGAATATGTGGTATTTATAAACTCAATGGAGTTTATTAACCTGTATCACTGTGTTATCTGCAGGAAAATGGATAGAATTGGAAATCTTTGGGTTAAATTAAATACATAAGACTCAGAAAGACAGATTACATATTTTTGTGTCATGTTCAGGATCTAAACCTAAATGTATATGACATGAAACTGAAGGAAATAGGATATGGAAGACAAAGAGAAGTAATGGGTTAAGGCAAGAGAACAGTAGAGTATAATGTAAAGAAAAAGGATCACCAATACCACTTTTCCCTCATTTTCAAAATTGAACAATAAACATAGACTATCTATATATCAATATGAACTTTTCATGACATCAAGCTTGATGGTGTATATCTAAGGACAATGTTGATTAGCAGGAAGCAAGTGAAATTTTATATATTTGTGAAAATTGAATAGTGTAAGCAATTATTTTGTCTGTCAAATAATACAAATAATAAATCAAAGTCTGACTATGAATAAATATAACTATAAACCTGAAAATTCACCAAACAGATTAATTGAATTTGAACTATCAACTATACACAATCATAGCTATCTTTATTAGTTAATTAAAATGTTCTTGCTTGGGAGGAAGTAAATATTTTATTAAGTATCTCTCATAAGAGCAAATATAGCTATAAATAATATTGCTGAAAATTCAATCAAATGTTTATATTATTTAACAAATGTTTTCTAAAGTACAGATGGTATAGAAAAAAATACAATCACATAAAGCCCTTATCTGGCACTAAAGCATATAGATACAATATTGGTAAAAATGATACCAAATTCTGATTAAAACTTTGTTTTGGTTATGGTTTTTTTCAGAGCAGTTTTAACATCTTTGTTCCTAAGGCTATAGATTAATGGATTCATCATGGGGACCACAATATTATAAAAGACAGAAGATATTTTCCCCTGGTCCATAGACCCAGCTGAGGAGGGTTTTAGATACATAAATGTACATGATCCAAAGAACAGAGAAAGAGCAATTATGTGGGAGCTACATGTGCTGAAGGCTTTGGACATGCCTGCTGTGGAGCTTATTTTGAGGATGCTTGAGAGGATAAAGCCATAAGAGGTAAAGATGATCACAGTGGGTACAATAATATCCTTTCCTGCTACAATAAACAACTCTATCTCATTAACATACGTGCTGGTGCAGGAGAGCTGGAGCAAAGGGAGGATGTCACAGAAATAGTGATTGATGGTGTTTCCATTACAGAAAGTCAGTCTTAGGATACATCCGGTGTGGATCATGGCACCAGAAAACCCCATCAAATATGAACCAATCATAAGATAAAAACACACCTTAGGAGACATGACAATGTTGTACAAGAGTGGATTGCAAATGGCCACATAGCGATCATAAGCCATTGCTGTCAGCACATAACACTCAGAAATTGCAAAAAAGGCAAAGAAATAGAACTGGGTCATACATCCCTCATAAGAAATAACATTCTTCTTTAGTACAAAGTTCATTAGCATTTTAGGTGTAATGACTGAACAATAACACAGGTCTATACAGGACAAGTTAAGGAGGAAAAAATACATGGGAGTGTGAAGGTGAGAATTCAGAACAATCAGCATGATCAAAGCCAAATTCCCTAATGTAGCTATCATGTACATCACCAGAAAGAATAGGAACAGGGGTATCTGTAGATCAGGCTGGTTTGTTAACCCCATCAAGATGAACTCAGTGACCAAGGAAGCATTTTCCAGAGCCATTCTTCTCTTAAAGAATCTATATGAAGAAAAAAGATGAAATTAGGTAACATAAAAGAACAAAATGCCCCAAATTCTCCTATCTAGTCGAGGAATGTGTTAGATATGTCTGAAAGTTATTAATTTGAAAAAGTAAAACAACCACATTTCATGATATAACACTACTCAAAGGCATACTGTTCTTTAAACATTAAATATATTTTAGAGCATCA
This sequence comes from Mastomys coucha, assembly GCF_008632895.1. Taxonomy (NCBI): domain Eukaryota; kingdom Metazoa; phylum Chordata; class Mammalia; order Rodentia; family Muridae; genus Mastomys; species Mastomys coucha. Next base: position 32,566,853 of record NW_022196906.1, on the reverse strand, counting down.
ACAACAGGGTATACAAGCTGACTAGAGTACTGTCATATTCAATACAATTATTAGAAAAACAAAGGGAGAAGGGTAAAGGAGGATGTGCCAATTCGAATTGCCCTTTCTCTCTTCAGTATAGTTTCTTCAATCCTTCCTCTCATTGGGATAGAAGAGGATAGAGTAACATGGTACTGAACATCTAAGTTGGTCCCTTGTAGAATTGAAACATAAAAGGAACTTAATTCTAGGAATAGTTAATGTAGAGAACTATATGTCTACTCTGGTAGCTTAAGGGGACTAGCAGGTGTTGACAAATTAACATTTTATAAAAGGAAACCAACAGTTTATTGCGTATACTTCAAAATGTAACTAGCTTAGACTGGATAATAAATAGAGAGCTATCTTTTCCATTGATAATGAGTTGAAAGGATCACATTTAAAATGCTTTTGAGGTTCAACTGAGTTTGTCTCTTTCTGTTTCTGTATCTTTGTCTCCATGTCTCTGACTCTGTCCCTCTACCTGTCTCTTTTTCTCTGTTTCTCTCTGTCTCTGTCTATTTCTCTGTCCATCTGTATTTCTGTCTCTCTGTCTGTCTTTGTTTCTACCTGTATCTTCCTGTCTCTGCCTGTCTCTGTCTGCCTCTGTCTTTCTGTCTTTCTCTGTCTCTGTCTCCCTGTCTCTGTCTCTGTCTCTGTTTCTCTCTCTCTCTGTGTATGTGTGTGTGTGTTTGTTTATGTATGTATGGTTGTTTGTACGGGAGGGAGGTGTTTGTGCAAGCTTGTACATGTATTTTCTCAGCATGTAATTCATTACAAAATAGAGATCAGGACGAATCGAAAAGTATACAGTTTAGTATACAGTTATTGTGATCCACCTTACAAGGAATAATCTTCAGTTGGTTGTCATAGTCAAGAAAGTAGGGGCCATGGTAATCAGTGACATCCACATATGGACAGTCAGGGGCTTCTTGTCAGGTACTGTTGCTAGAATGCAGCTTTTTGAAGTCAGCTGCAGCATTCCTTATGTTAAGTGTTTAGAATCCCCATACTTGTAAAGAAAAATTCTCTAGAGAAAACTATCTTCACTTTCCAGTTTCCCTCTCCGGTTTGATGGATCCCTCTCCAGGTTAGTTACCAGCCCTCTCACAACAAAACCCATACATTCAGAAATGAACTCTGTCTGTTGAAGTAGAACTTGTTGATTAGGATACCAAAAGCAACTCCTACTTTATTGACTCTATAAACATCTTCCTCCCAGTTTTCAGGATGTTTCTCAGTGACTTTTGGTTTAATTTTATGACTTTACAGATTAGAAAAGAAAGGAAGATCTTGGATACTGGGTTCCAGATCAACACAAAGCCTTACTGCAAACATAATAAGCTCAAACTTAAAATAAAAAACACTTATGACCTCTATCATATGTGTGATCTAAGTGTTTTGTAACAAAATAGAAGTCATACAGGACATAGGATACCCATATAGGACAAAGGATGTTAGTTACTAGAGCAAATGGGAGAAAAAACTCAGTATTAAAGAGTAAAGGAAGATCACATGTCACTGTATAAAGGCCTGAATAAAGAAAAGAAGCTATAAATAAAAGAACTATGTGTTAAAAAGAAATCCATTAAATTGGGAAAGATGCCTAGACCTGGAGATCTACTATTCAACATATTAACAGGAATTATGCCTGATTGTCAACTTGAATTGTTAAGAGAGTACATCTTAAGAACACCTCACTGCATATATATTAAAACCGAATAAAAACAGGCCTATGTACAAAAAAGCCACATTTGAATTAGTTTTATTGTTGAGCATTTCATAAACATATGGGTTAAAACAAATTTGTCTCACGTTTTTGGTTAGAGATATCTAAGTGGAAGTGTCAATGAAAAAGTAGAATATAAGCATAGAATTCAAAACTTACCCTCCTTTGCTGAGAACACTTTTTTGCTTATTTAATGGGTTTTATTTACCCTGGTATCCTGAGGAGAATTTAGATGTCTTTGATTCCAAGGTGATGTAGTACAAAATTAATATTTTAAACTCGGAAATCTTTCTGAACTCCTGATCATAATTCACAAGATATTTCCTAACACTGAAGAATCACAGGGAAGCATGCAGCTCTTCTTCTTACCATCCTGGCCACTGAGCGAGACACCAGATATTTTACATAATTTACTATGATCCTACATGTGCCTGTGGTTAGGGAAAGTAGGGAAGGGGCTCTCTCAGCCTCTTCTCTGGACATGGGCCTCAGATATAAAGAGGGGATGGGGCTATTGCATTTGCTTGCTTGACTGGGATGTATGTCTAAACCTTTAGGGACTAGTTCTCTATTCAGTATGCCTTCCTCTTTAGGGAATGTACTTTCTCCCTGCTTGGGCCAATACTGAACTCCTGTCTGCCAGTCACCTTCATCTCTTAAGGGAAATCTGCTTCTTTGTTTTATTCTCTTTGTTAATATATCCACAGAGTCTACTACCATTATTGTCTACTATTGCATTATTTCTATGTTCTTACATGAAAGTCACCTTTTGCAAAATATTTTTTCACACTGTTGCTTTGTTTTTATGGATCTCTATCAAACTCAAGAAATCAGCCTTGCTAGGCATGTACTCCACCACTGAACAATATATCCAGACCCTGTAAACCGAAAATTACATTTCCTATTCTGTGTGAAGTGGTGCACTCTTTTGATTCCACCACTCAAGAGGTAGAGGCAGGTATATCTCTATGAGGTCAAGGCTAGCTGGTCTCTACATATTAATTGCCAGGCCAGCCGGGGCTAAATAAACATACAGATTTCTTAAAACATTCAAATAAAATCACATTTATGGTACAGCAACTCTGCTTTGTCATTAACAGTTTAATAACAAATTGACCTTTTCCAGTCAACAAACTTGTTATTTAGTGGTTAAAAAACAAAGATTAATCTGTAAATGAAATATGTATATGTAATATCTATATATTAGTGGAAATAATGAAAACTTAATCTCATGATAGTTTTGTTTCTTTTTGTATGTTTGTGTGTCTTTTTTCTATATTTTCATCATTTTTTATATTGCTAAACCCTAGCAGATTGGTGAAAAAATAAAGCTCGAAACAGAAGCTATATACAAATGATCATCAAAATAATAAACATTTTTGAGATTATTCAATATAATTAGCAGAAATTGAAATTAAAAACCACTTTGATATCCCATTTTATTCCAGTCAGAATGGCTAACATCAAGTAATCAAATTACAACAATGCTGATGAGGATACGGAGAAAGAGAGACCCTTATTCATTTTGGTGTCATATAAACTGGTGCAGCTTCTATAACAATCAGTGTAGGGGATCTTAAAGAAAAAGCTGGAAGCAGAAGTACCATGACTGAGTTACATTATCCATGAATACATGCTGAAAGGATTCTATAATTTACTACAGAGATATATAATCATACACATTGAACACTGCTGTATTCACAATGACCAGAAAGTGGAATTGGCTTGGATATGAGTGAAGTATTAATGGATAAAGACATAATCACATAATTCTCATCTTTGACTTACTAATATGTGATATTATTCAGTTTCACAGACCAAAAACTTCTTATTTTGGATATTATTTTATATAGATAATTTGATCATGGTGAATAAGCTTTTTAATATGTTGTTGAACTGCTTATATTGAACTATCCTTGAATCTTTGGAATAAAACAAAGTGGTCATTGTGAATGCTTTTTGGGACCTGTTGTGAATTTGATATACTAGATTTTACCAAAAAATACTTCATACTCTTTTATTAGTAAGATAAACACATAACTTATTCTTTGTTTTAAGTACTTTTAGAATTAGACTAGTAATTTAGATTTTTTTCAATATGCCACAAAGATCCTCTGAATATCATCAAACTATATTGTAATGTCACCTATTTTTATCTTTAATGTTATTAATTTGTGCCTTATCTCTTTTGGTTAATATGGATAAGGAATAGTTTTGTTTATATTTTAAATAGCCAGTACCTGTTTCTTTACTGTTTTGTGTTTCTATTTTCATTTTTGTTTCCACCTATCTTTGTTTCTTTATCTCTTTCTTTCTTTCTTCCTCACTCTCTTTTTTCCTTTCTTCTTTCTTTCTTCTTTTCTTTCTTTCTTTCTTTCTTTCTTCCTCTCTTTCTTTCTTTTTTTATTCACTTTACATGCAGCTCCGTTCCCTGCCTCCTCCCAGTCACCTCCTCCCACAATCCTTTCATTTCTTGTCTCTGTCTTAATATTTACTATTTCTTTCCACTTATTTATTTGGGGTTTAATTCATTTTTATTTTTCTAAAACCTTAAGCTATTTTATTAAGTTTTTTTAACATTTTCTCTAATTTTCAAAATATAAATATTTAGCTCTTCACTTCTATGATTTACCATTTTTCCTACACCCACAGGGGCTGTTATATTATATTTCATTTCATTTTGTTCTACTAATATATCCTTTCTGGTGTAAATTTTTAGAACATTCATGATTAAGACATGTGTTTTATTACTCAATATCTATGACTTAATATATTCTCACATTCTTGATTTCTGTTTTTATCCACTGTAATCAGATAAGCCACAGAAACCACATTTTTCTTTTTCTCTTCTTTTTCTTTTTTTTTCAACAGTTTTTTCTGTTTTAACTGAAACAATTTTTATGTTCTAAAATATTATCTATTTTTTAAAAAGTTCCAAGGATTTCTGAGAAGAATGTATTTTCTAATGTTTACACAAATATCCCTTTCATTTCTGTTAACTTTTTTGATTTATGCTGTTATTTAATTCTGAATTTTATTTTTGCATGAACACCCCACTTGTTGATAGACATGGGGTATTGACATTATGATTTGGGTACGTTAATGCTTGATAAATTTATGTTTACAAGTGTAATCTCCTCTAGACTTATGATTTTCTATATGAACTAATATTTTTGTCCATCTGAATAATCATGGATTATTTTTTAAAATATGAGTACTAATAAACTAATTTGCTTTTTAGTTGCTGTTTGGAATTCAAATTTCTAAAATATCACTCTAGGCACCTTTTGTTTTTACCATTAATTTGCATTTCTTGGAGGCATAAAAAAATGGAATCTATTTTTTAACCCAGTCTTCTAGCATGTATCTGACATTGCCACATTTATGCTTAATTTTGAAAGTCAGTTGCTGTCACTATCCTGTTTTATAATGTTTGGCTCACTTCTAATTTTCACGTGCTTATTGGCTGTTCTAATACAGCTTATTTTTTCCAGTTTTTTTTTTTTTGTGTGTGTGTGTGTCTGTGTGTGTGTGTGTGTGTGTGTTTATCTTTCTCTTCAGAATGTAGGCTTTCTTCAGATAACTTTAAACTTTGTGGTCATGAACTATTTTGCTTTGTACTGATATCTTTTTATACATTTAATGCATCAGCATGAAACATTATGGACATCTAACTTTCTGATTTTCTTTTACTGAACTTTAGTTATATTAGCATTGTACAAAATATGGGCATTCGTTGCTTGTTACATAGTGCAGAATATTCGTGCCAGGTGATTATATAGTAAAGAGAAATTTAAAATGATGTTTCAAAGAGAGTAGAAGATGAGAAAGAAAAAGGCTACAACTCAAAACTCCATTGGCGCTTTCGTAAACCTTTACCAGAATATACTCCGATCACATTGCTTTAGAAACGGGCTAACAGTTTAGTTATTAAGAATTCATATTAAATAATTTCAAGATAAAGTCACCAAATATTTCTTGTATTTAATAAGAAGGCATCAAGTTTTCTATGTCATCCTGTATGTCCAAGGTTTGGTATTGTTTTAAAAACATGTTCTTTATTAAACGTAGGAACAACTGATCCACATGCTTTTCTTCCATTCTACTCTTAACTGTGACAATCTTCTCTCTCTCTCTCTCTCTCTCTCTCTCTCTCTCTCTCTCTCTCTCTCTTCTCTTTCTCTCTCTGTCTGTGTCTCTGTGGTGTGTGTGTGTGTGTATCTCAGTCTCTTTGTCTCTGTCTCACACTCTCACACTTTGTTTCTCTCTCTCTCTCTCTTTCTCTCTCTCTCTCTCTTTCTCTCTCTCTCTCTCTGTCTCTCCCCCCTCTCTCTGTATGTTGTATTTAATTTTCTGATATACACACACGTACATCAAAGAAAGGGTTCATGTTCTCTTTGTTATCACCCTGAGTTATTTGAAATAGAGTCCTACTCACTAAATATGGAGGTGGTCTCTAGCCAGCAGGATCCAGTGTTCCTCCTGCCTGCACATACTATGCAGCTCTTAAGTTGTAAGAATAAATCCTGGATTTATTATAATGAGGGTACTGAGCTCCATACTCAGATCATTATGCCTGTGTAGCAAATGCTTACACTATATAAACGATCTCTCCATCACCAGATCTATTTCAATGACATTATATATTTTGAATTTCCACTCTTTGAAAAGAAAATCAAATAAGTACACCTTTAACTTGACAACAAAAAGCTATCAAATATATCATCTGCAATAATTTAGCCTTACATTTAAAAATTATTTTTCCAAATTCCATTAAAGAACAAAAACTCATATAAAAATAAATGTTTTCTAAAATTGTAACAAATTTTATTTATATTTTGATATTTGTTGGATGAAGAATTAGTAAGATAATTAAATATAGACAGTCTAATTAGTGATCGGATATATAATGATGTTAAGTGCACCCCAGCTCTGGACAATTAGAAACAATGGAAATGTTATTTGCATAATTACAAATTCTGTCCATTCTCTAAGGAAAGTCTCTTACTCAAAAGTAGCAAACATATAGGAGAAAGAAAAGCTGAAAGAGAGGTCAGCTGTTTTACACAAATAGAAATTTTGGAATGAAAATCGATGTTGCCAATGGCTAATATCTAATCACAATGAACAAATTAACAATTACTTATACTAAACTTATCAACACATAAATACAAAGTTATGACAAAAACATCAAAATATTGAATGTTATTGTAGTACAAAGCTGCCTATTGTTAATTGATTACTATCTTCAACACAATTATTTGGTCTGTTTTCTCAAAGGTAAAGAGAATACAACCTCTTATTCTAGAAAAGGAATATAGTAGTTTGGGTTTGAGAACAAATTTTCTCTCAGATTACTGAATTATCCATTTGTGTTCAGATGCCTAAGCTTTTCCAATGGAAACAGGGTGTTTGGATGATAAAAAGTCCAGGTATCTGAAAAACTTATTGTCCCAGATATTCTGACAGACAGAAATTAATATTTTATTATTACCAATAACTTCAATCCATCCTACTTAGAAAAGTCTAGAAAGTTCAATATATTTAAGGCCCTTTAATTTGGAGATGAAACATAGTGGGATGCTTCAATTTTAATGTTTAAAAATTTTCTAAATTTCTGATTTGACTTTTAGTTACGGTTCCTCTTTGATTCTTTATTAAATTAATTAGAGATTAATTCATGTGTTATATTCACACCAAAGTACATACATGGAATTCTGAAGGCAGCCTTTGGGAATCAGCTTTTTTCCATTCCACCATGTTGGTTTCTAGGGATTGAACATAGACCATCAGGCCTTGCAGCAGGTACCTTTACCTGATGAATGCTCTCACCAGACAATGTTTTAGTTTCTTAGTCCACTCAGATGTAGCTGTTTCCCTTTTACATTCAAATATAATCATCATTTAACCATTGTTGAATAGAGTTTCTCAAAACTTTGAAAGTAGATGATAATACAATACCTTACATAAAACATATGTATTTAGGCTGAAATGTATCTTCGAAAACCTGGTAGCGAGGGAACTCACATAATTTTGGCTTTGGGTCTGTTAGGGTATAAGGTTATGTTGTTAGATTTTTTTCCTCTCCTACAATGATCTTCTTAAATATCAAACACCAAAAAATGTTCCAAATTCATATTTTTGATCATGTTTGTGCAAAAATCTGGCTTATAAGGCAATCACTTCCAAACTATTTTTAAATCACAATAACAAAAAGCTGTTTTCTGACAGAATGAAAATCACCATTTATCCTGGTAAATGTGTTAATTATCTAAAACCAAAGTAGTCGGCTTTCTAAAGGAATAGTGGTTTTGTATGTTTCCATTTTTCACATTTACTGAAACAAAACTAATAAAAATTGTGTCAGAAATTAAGAAAGATGACATTCTTTTACTTGAGGCATTGTGTTGAAATAATTGTGACACTTTAATTATAATAAAACTTGGTGCACATCAGTATACTTCATATATCCAGAAATATATATGTACATATATATATATGAAAAATCTTTAATGTGAGTTTTTGGTACAATGATGAATATAAAAATACAACAATCTCAACATTTATAGTTTATAACAGCAAAATGTATTGCATTAATAATTTTTGTGGAACTTTATCTCTACCTGAGATATTCATTTGTTAAATTGAATGATGAGATTAAAGGTAGACTTAGTCTTATTTGTGAGTTCATTAAAATACAACAAAAGTATCACACTTTTATTATATGAGCACAATTTCATCTCAGCATTTGTTTGATCATTAATGAATAATTTGTCTTTTTTAAGAAAGATACTTATAACAATAATTAAAATGTAATAGATTAAGTTTTTAACATGAAAAAGTAGGTTAATAAATCATAAGAGAAAGGAGTAGCTATTATTAACAAAACATGCAAAAAAATTGAAAGTATATCGATTCATTACACAATACAATAGGAAAACATTTCATCTCTAATATCTTTGTTTTTGTTTATTTCTGGTTTTTCGAGACAGGGTTTCTCTGTAGCCCCTGCTGTCCTGGAACTCACTCTGTAGATCAGGCTGGCCTCGAACTCAGAAATCTGCCTGCCTCTGCCTCCCAAGTGCTGGGATTAAAGGCATGCGCCACCACCGCCCGGTATCTAATATCTTAATAAAATAGATACATTTCCACATAACTAAAAGCAAATAGAAATGCTATTTTTATCATAGTTTCCACCTACTCAAAGTTTTCCTCAGGGCAACTTTAACATCTTTGTTCCTCAAGCTGTAGATTAAGGGGTTCATCATGGGAACCACATTGGTATAAAAGACAGAAGAGATTTTTCCTTCATCCATAGACCCAGCTGAGGAGGGTTTAAGATACATAAATGCACCTGATCCAAAGAAGAGAGAAACAGCAATTATGTGGGAACTGCAGGTGCTGAAGGCCTTGGACCTGCCCTCATTAGAGCTGATGTGAAAGATGCTGGTGAGAATGAAACCATAAGATATAAAAATTGTGATGCTGGGCACAAGAATATTGATGCCCACAACAATGAAAACCTCCAGTTCATTGACATAGGTGCTGGTGCAGGAGAGCTGCATCACAGGTAATATGTCACAGAAGTAGTGGTTGATGGTATTTGCATCACAGAAGGTCAGTCTTAGCATGCACCCTGTGTGAGCCATGGCACCAGAAAATGCCATCAAGTATGAACCAAGCATAAGATAGGAACATATTTTAGGGGACATAGCAATATTATATAAGAGTGGATTACAGATGGCCACATAGCGGTCATAGGCCATTGACATTAACACATAACACTCAGAAATAACAAAAAATGAGTAAAAATAGAGTTGGGTCATACACCCCATATAAGAGATAATATTCTTATTTAATATGAAGTTCAACAACATTTTCGGTGTAAACACTGAAGAGTAACAGAGGTCTATCAAAGACAAGTTAAAAAGAAAAAAGTACATGGGGGTATGAAGGTGTGAATTCAGTCCAATTAGAATTACCAAACCCAAATTCCCAGTCATAGTTACCATATACATTATAAGAAACAGGAAGAACAGAGGGAGTTGGAGATTGGGCTGGTCTGTTAAGCCAATCAGGATGAATTCAGTCACAAAAGACCTATTTCCAAAAGCCATTCTTTTCAGTTGGAATCTGTAGGCATAACACAGGGTTACATTCATTACAAAACAATTTAACTCATCACATATATATCTCTTCCCACCAATATATATACTCACAGGAAAATTTCAAGTGTACCTCAATCTCAAATTGTAGAAGTTGCCTTTCTCATGAGCATGAGTAGTATAGTTTCCATTATTACATTCTTTTCAAACCAAATAAATAAATCAGTATTCTTCAGCTACTTAAACTAATGAATGAAGTCTGGGTCATTTCATGAAAATGTGAAGGTTCACGAGCCAAGGTATAAGAAAGTTGAAAAGGTACAGAAACAACTTTCACATCATTACTTTATTTGATTTTCTTGTTTCCTAGGAAAAAATAGCAAGAAGTCTTAACAATTGGTGCTGACCTCTACTTCGATTAGATAGTACTAGAAAAGGAGTCAAATATTTTTCATACACAAGGGCTCTGACAATAAGCAAGGTTACTAACTACTATTTATGACAGAATCAAAGTTGTAAATCTACATTTAAAAATTTTGTACTTGGGGAAAGAATTATTCATACTATACTTTTAAACTATCTCTACTTCCTATCCAGATCATATTTATGTCAGTTGTACTTTCATCTCAAAGTTTAATAAATGGGAAAGAAATGGGCCTCTCTTATATCCTTGAACTTCCATTTATACATATATATGACATTAAGGTACACAGATTTCACAAACTCACCCTTGTTGAGCCAGAAAACATTGGTATTTCCTTATTCTTGTTTGAAATAAAATTTTCAGGATTTGTATTTCATGAGGCTTTTGTTGTTGTTACTAAGACTTAATTAGTAAAGTATCTTAGAAATATTTTTGAATTCTAAGGTACATTTTCTGATTAGGATTTTCACTACTTTTTCATAACAGAGAAAAGGTTTTCATGTTGGTCAATTTGCAACTTTATGAAACAGAGAAGTTTCAATGTAAGTATAATAATATCAATACAATATTACCAGGTTTTAAACACAATGAAATCGTGTTTGTTCCCTTCCCTTGAGAACAGACCAATGGTGTACAAAGGGAGTATGAGGCCTTTGTTTACACTATGAGCCAAGATCTACTTTTAATTCCTAAGGGACTTAAAATTTTACCAAAGATTTTCATTCACCCTTGGGCTTGTACAACTCCCAAAACAAGCCTCAAAATAAGATCCTATCTCTTGTGTTGTATCCATATCTGAGGGGAAATATGTTTCATTATCTCATTCCTTTCCTACCAGGGGAGAGCCTCAGCATAGGCTGGGTCTCTCAGAGGAGATAAGACATGGACACAGGAGAAGTGAGACAGTCTCAGTGGTCAGAGGCATTTTTGCAGTCTGACTGACTGGCAGTCAATGTTCTTTATTTGTGCAGAACTCAGTAGGCATGGATAGATTCATGTTGTTTCAAAACTTAGATCGTATCATTTTTGTTCTCAGACATGTGTTTGAACTTCCTCTTGATCATACATGTTTATCATCATTGATAAACCAGGACAGAACACAGTTATCTTTTACTATCATTTTTCCTTATCAACCCCACACTCTAAGAATCTAGAGGCATTTTTTGAGAAAGTTTGCCAGACAGGCTTGTAGCTCTTATTGTTTCAAAGACACTAGATAGAAAGAGAATCTCCAAGCCAGTCTACACAAAATGTAGTGTTCCAAGCAGTGGAACTTATCAACTCTTCATGGTCAGAGTGTTAATTGTCATTAGCCCCAAGAAAAATTTTCAGGTCGAAGATGTTGCAGTTATTATTAAATTTTTGCCAAAATGCAATGTTTATAACTTTGTAGAATTAATTTTATGTTTATCTTAGTATTATTTGTTCCTTTTGGTTATACAATACTGCAGTGGCCCTGCACAAGCTAACTTTTCTATGGGGAGGGCCACGTCTTAATACTTCATTCTTTATCATTTATCCACACCATTCTTTGTCCATCAGTTTAAGCTTCTGTTTGGGAGGGCAGTGGTAACTCCAGCAATCTAATTTTGTTGTTGTACCTTTTCCTGGAGGGGCATACCATATGTGGCCCCCAATCTTCTATGCCATGCAATTGCCTGATCATACAATAGGAAGATGCTTTTAATCTGATCTGCTGCCAACTCCTCTAGCCCACCGAATCTTGTTCGTTTTTTAAAAGTTTATTTTATTCTAATTATCTTGTTCCAGAGTAAGTAGAGAAGCAGATATTCCCAGAGTGTCTTAAGTCAGAGCCTCATATGGAGATCTCTGGTATCTTTATTTGAATCACAACTTCCAGTGCATAAGGAAGACCTTCAAATATGCCCAGATAAGGATATCTCCCTCAGAACATGAAGGATAGTATGCTCAGGATGTTCCTGGGGAAGATTAGAAGTCTGTACTCCTGGAAGAGGCATAAATAGTTCATAAGAAATTTCCCAGTGATCCAATATCCCCATGTTGTACAATATTAAACAACCCCCCTAGCATGTGCAAGCTACTATGCAATATGTCGATACCAAGATTCAAATGGAAGGACAGCAGGACAGCAATTGGGATACCAAGATTCAAATGGAAGGACAACAGGACAGCAATTGGGTCACATGACTCAGCTTTGCTGAATCTATGTCAAGAAATTGTGTTGGCTTTCTGACTTTTGCTGTTCCCATTAGATAAAGGTGAGCTACTTCACACATCTTAAGTAGAAATGTCCTATATATTCTCATTCTGTATTTTCTATTTCCTTTGTCTGAAATTTTTCAATAATTACAGTAGCTCAGTTCAATAATCTGTAATGGAATACTTCATTTTATAAAATTTTCCCCTTCCAAAGTTTCCACTTTTATAATATTTAGGAATTGTTACATAAGGGTCCTTCTAAGAATTCAGTATAATTGATTTTATTAGCTAAACTTTCTTTGCTTTATGTTTGAAATTTATACAGACATGAAGGTAACTAAGAGCACATATTTCATCAGGTTGCTATGACAACTAAATAAAATACTATAAGTAAGTTGATGATAACATTGTGACACATGGCAAATACCTAAAACAACACAATATAATGCTAGTGCTATTGCTTACCCACCAAAACCAGATAGAAAGACCATATTTCTGAAGAATACAGTTTAGTTGTAGAACAGAGAAATCATTCTTGAAAAGAAGAATAATCTCTCTTTTTCTCTCTCCTGGGTATCATTCATTGTATGGGAAATCATTATGCAGAATGATAGATATAAAAGGACATCAATGATATCATTACTTAGACTCAACAATGCCAATTTGCAAGTCAAGATGTCCTCACTGGTGCAATAATCTAAGGGGTGTTTAAGGGTATAATCAACTGTTCACTTCGTGGCTTTGTGTTCTGTTTCACAGGGGGATATTTTACGTGGTGCTGTGAACCAATCCAAACCCATGGGTAGCAGGATGGGTATAATCTTACGGAAAACCTACTGAAGATGCGTTTATGAAATGGTAATCTTTTCAAATGGACTTCTAAATATGTATATTTATATTTGTATCCATAGATTTGCACTGTTTTCAAGCTTAGTCAAAGAAAGCTTCATATTGTAGAGAGTAGTGGTTATTACAGAGATTCATAATTGCTCAAAGTGCTAATAATAAATGACTGTAAGTGATTAGCCTTTGAGGGGATATCTGTATCAACACTAATACTCCATGTAAAGCTCAGGAAACATTACAGAAGGGAGATGAAAAGCATCAGAGAGCCTAAAGAAAAAGCAGAGTCATGAAACACTACCTTCTGAACATGATGTGGCCATGGCATGCATATCTACACCCATAGAGAAGACTAACCTTCCGCCCTCAGCAGTGATCAGTTGTCAATAGTTCCTCAGCTAGGGGTGGGCTGACTGGATACTGCCAGCATGCTGGAATTCTCACTCTATCAATTTTGTATGGATCCTAAGCAGGCAGCCACAGTCATGTTGACACTATTTATTGCAGCTACTCTCTTGTGTGTGTGTGAGTGTGTGTGTGTTTAAATGCTTGCTTTCTTTATTTTTTTATTAGATGTTTTCTTTATTTACAATATCTCCTTTCCCAGGTTCCCATCCAAAAAAAGAAAAAAAAAAAGAAAAGAAAATGAAAAAAACAAAAACTAAATCAATCTCCTGTTCCCTCCCCTACCCCTGCTCACCATCCCACCCCCTCCTGCTTAATGGCCCTGGCATCCCCCTACACTGGGGCATAGAACCTTCACAGGGCCAAGATCCTCCCCTCCCATTGATGACTAACTTGGCCATCCTCTGCTATATACATGCTGCAGGAGCCATTAGTCCCCCCATGTGTATTCTTTGGTTGGAGTTTGAGTCCCTGGGAGCTCTGAGGATACTAGTTAGTTCATATTTTTGTTTGGCTTAAGGGGCTGCAAACCCTTCAGCTCCTTGGGTCCTTTCTCTAGCTCCTTCATTGGGGACCCTGTACTCAGTCCAATGGATGGCTGTGAGACTCTACTTCTGTATTAGTCAGGTACTGTCAGAGCCTCTCAGGAGACAGCTATATCAGGCTTCTGTCATCCAGCACTTGCTTGCATCCACAATAGTGTCTAGATTTGATTATTGAATATGGGAAGGATTCCCAGGTGGAACAGTCTCTGAATTGTCCTTCCTTTGATCTCTGCTCCATAGTTAGTCTCTACAACTCCTTCCATGGGTATTTTGTTCCCCCTTTTAAGAAGGAACAAAGCATTCACACTTTGGTCTTCCTTCTTCTTGAGTTTCTTACGGTTTGTGGTTTGTACTTTGTGTATTCCGATCTTCTAGACTAATATCCACTTATCAGAGAATGCATACCATGTGTGTTCTTTTGTGATTGGGTTATCTCACTCAGGATGATATTGTCCAGATCCATTCATTTCCTCAAGAATTTCATAAATTCATTGTTTTTAATAGCTGAGTAGTCCTCCATTGTGTACATGTACCACATTTTCTGTATCCATTCCTCTGTTGAGAGACATCTGGGTTGTTTCCCATTTCTCTATTATAAATAAGGCTGCTATGAACATAGTGGAGCATGTGTCCTTATTACATGTTGGAGCATCTTCTGAGTATATGCCCAGCTGTGGCATAGCTGGGTCTTCTGAGTTCTATTTCCAATTTCCAGAGGAACCCCCAAACTGATTTCCAGAGTGGTTGTACCAGCTTGCTATTCCACCAGCAATGAAGGAGTGTTTCTCTTTCTCCACTACCTCTCCAGCATCTACTGTCACCTGAGTTTTTTATCCTAGCCATTCTGACTGGTATGAGATGGAATCTCAGTGTTGTTTTGATTTGCATTTGCCTGATGACTAAGGATGTTGAACATTTCTTTAGGTGTTTCTCAGCCATTTGGTATTCATCAGTTGAGAATTCTTTGTTTAGCTCTGTACCTCATTTTTTAATAGGGTTACTTGGTTCTCTGGAGTCTAACTTCTTGAGTTCTTTGTATATATTGGATATTAGCCCTCTATCAGATTTATGATTGGTAAAGATCTACCTGCCTGTCACTGTACCAATACCATGCAGTTTTTATCACAATTGCTCTTTAGTACAGCTTAAGGTCCAGGATGGTGATTCCACCAGAGGTTCCTTTATTGTTGAGAATATTTTTAGCTATCCTGGGTTTTTTGTTATTCCAGATTAATTTTCAAATTTCTCTTTCTAAGTAGAAATTGAGTAGAATTGAGTTGGAATTTTGATGGGGATTGCATTGAAACTGTAAATTGATTTTGGCAAGATGGCCATTTTTACTTTATTAATCCTGTCAATCCATGAGCATGGGAGATCTTTCCATCTTCTGAGATCTTCTTCAATTTCCTTCTTCAGAGACATGAAGTTCCTGTCACACAGACCTTTTACGTCCATATTTAGAATCACACCAAGGTATTTTATATTATTTGTGACTATTGTGAAGGGTATTGTTTCCCTAGTTTCTTTCTCAGCCTTTTTATTCTTTGTGTAGAGGAACGGCACTGATTTGCTTGAGTTAATTTTATATCCAGCTACTTTGCTGAAGTTGTTTATCAGGTTTAGGAGCTCTCTGGTGGAATTTTTGGGGTCACTTAAGTATACTATCATATCATCAGCAAATAGTGATAATATGACTTCTTCCTTTCCAATTTGTATCCCTTTGATCTCCTTTTATTGTCTAATTGCTCTGGATAGACTTCAAGTACAATATTGAATAGGTAGGGAGAGAGTAGGCAGCCTTGTCTAGTTCCTGATTTTAGTGGGATTGCTTCAAGTTTCTCTCCATTTAGTTTGATGTTGGCTACTAGTTTGCTGTATATTGCTTTTACTTTGTTTTAGTATAGGCCTTGAGTTCCTGATCTTTCCAAGACTTTTATCATGAAGATATGTTGGATTTTGTCAAATGCCTTCTCTGCATCTAATGAGATGATCATATGTTTTTTTTTTTCCTTTGAGTTTGTTTATATAGTGAATTACGTTGATGGATTTTTGTATATTGAACCATCACTGCATCCCTGGGATGAAGCCTACTTGATCATGATGATCATTTTGATGTGTACTTCGATTCGGTTTGCATGAATTTTGTTGAGAATTTTTGCATCAATATTCATAATGGAAATTGATCTGATGTTCTCCTTCTTTGTTAGGTCTTTGGTTTAGGTATAAGAGTAATTGTGGCTTCATACAATGAATTGGGTAGAGTACCTTCTGTTTCTATTTTGTGGAATAGCTTGAGGAATATTGCTATTAGGTCTTCTTTGAAGGTTTGATAAAACTCTGCACTAAAACCATCTGGTCCTGGGCTTTTTTTGGTTGGGAGACTATTAATGACTGTTTCTATTTCATTAGCAGATATGGGACTGTTTAGATCGTTGTTCTGATCTTGATTTAACTTTGGTACCTGGTATCTGTCAAGAAAATTGTCCATTTCATCCAGGTTTTCCAGTTTTGTTGAGTATAGGTTTTTGTAGTAGGTTCTCATGATTTTCTGGATTTCCTCAGTGTCTATTGTTATGTCTCTTTTATCATTTCTGATCTTGTTAATTAGGAAACTATCTCTGAGCCCTCTAGTTAGTCTGGCTAATGGTTTATCTATTTTGTTGACTTTCTCAAAGAACCAGCTCCTGGTTTGGTTGATTCTTTGTATAGTTCTTTTTGTTTCCATTTGGTTGATTTCAGCCCTGAGTTTGATTTTTTCCTGCCTTCAACTCCTCTTGGGTGAATTTGCTTCTTTTTGTTCTAGACCTTTCAGATGTGCTGTCAAATTGCTGGTATATGCTCTCTCCAGTTTCTTTTTGGAGGTACTTAAAGCTATGAGTTTTCTTCTTAGGACTGCTTTCATTGTGTCCCATAAGTTTGGGTATGTTGTGGCTTCATTTTCATTAAACTCTAGAAAGTCTTTAATTTCTTTCTTTATTTCTTCCTTGACTAAGTTATCATTGAGTAAATTGTTGTTAAGCTTCCACGTGTAGGTGGGCATTCTATTGTTTATGTTGTTATTGAGGAGCAGCCTTAGTCCATGGTGATCTGATAGGAATCAAGGAATTATTTCAATCTTCTTGTATCTCTTGAGGTCTGATTTGTGACCAATTATATGATCAATTTTGGAGAAGGTATCATGAGGTGTTGAGAAGAGGTACATCCTTTTGTTTTAGGATAAAAAGTTGTATAGATATCTGTTAAATCCATCTGTTTCATAACTTCTGTTAGTCTCACTGTGTCTTTGTTTAGTTTGTTTCCATGATCTGTCCATTGCAGAGAGTGTGGTGTTGAAATCTCCCACTATTATTGTGTGCAGTGCAATGTGTGCTTTGAGCTTTAGTAAAGTTTCTTTTATGAATGTAAGTGCCCTTGCATTTGGAGCATAGAGTTTCAGAACTGAGAGTTCATCTTGCTAGATCATACCTTTGATGAGTATGAAGTGTCCCTTCTTCTCTTTTTTGAACACTTTAGGGTGAAAGTCAATTTTGTTCCATATTACAATGGCTACTCCAGCTTTTTTCTTTGGACCATTGGCTAGGAAAATTGTTTTCCAGCCTTTTATTCTGAGGTAGTGTCTGTCTTTGTCACTGAGGTGTTTTTTCTGTATGCAGCAAAATGTTGGGTCCTGTTTAACTACCCAGTCTGATAGTGTATGTCATTTTATTGGGGAATTGAGTCCATTGATATTAATAGATAATAAGGAAAGGTAATTGTTGCTTCTTGTTATTTTTGTAGTTAGAGTTGTAAATCTGTTCATGTGGCTGTCTTCTTTTAATTTTGTTGAAAAATTATTTTTTTGCTTTTTCTAGGAAGTAGTTTCCCCTTTCTTGTATTGAAGTTTTCCATTTATTACCCTTTGGAGGGCTGGATTTGTGGAAATATATTGTGTAAATTTGGTTTTGTTATGGAATACTTTGGTTTCTCCATCTAAAAATTGAGAATTTTGCTGGGTATAGTACCCTGGGCTGAAATTTGTGTTCTCTTAGGTCTGTATGACATCAACCCAGGATCTTCTGGTTTTTATAGTCTCTGGCAAGAAATCTGGTGTAATTCTGATAGGTCTGCTCTTTCCTGAAGGGAAATGAAGGAATTGATCTAGGGGAGAGGGGAGGTGTGTATGTGGGGAACCAGGAGGTGTGGAGGGTGCAGATATAATATACGAGAGAGAAATAAGTAATATAATAAAACAGCATGTCATTAATTTATTTTTCCTATAATTCAGTTTTTTTCCAAAACAAAACAAAACAAAACAAAACTCTGAGAACTACAAATGAAAAATATAAAATCAAAAGGTCAGTGATAGGATGGAAAATGAAGACCTGAAGAGAAGTTACAGAATGAATGACTTTAATCAATAGCAACAATAAGAAGAAGATTAAAATATAAGAAGAGGGAATAGGGAGGGGAGTGAAGGGTTCAGGATAAGGTATGGGAAAGGACAGGAAAGATGGCTAGATAGCCATGAAGATGAATGGAAATATTTAACTTAAGTGGGTGATGAGGGGGGCATCTCTAGGATGAGACAGAGTCCTGGGATAAGGGGGGACCCAAGAATCAATGGGGGTAACTTTAGCTGTGACTCATTACATTGAGGATATGGAATCTGAAGAGGTCACCTCTTGCAGCCAGACAGGAATCCCCATAGAGTGATAGGGACACCAAGCCACCAACAAAACTTTCGGCCCCAAATTTATCATGATTACAAGTATTATAAGCATGGAGTAAGGAACAAAGACTGAGGGAATGGCCAACCAATAACCAGGCCAATTTGACACTCATCCCATGAGCAAGCACCAATCCTAACACTATTTATGATACTGTGTTATGCTTGCAGACAAGAGTATGTTCTCCTCTTAGAGGATCTACCCAGTAGCTCACTCAGACAGCTATAGACACCTACTGCCAAGCAGCACATGGATGTGGGGACTCTTATAGAAGAATAGGTAGAATGACTGTGGCCCGAAGGAATTACGAACCTACAGGAACACCAACAGAATAAACTAACCTGGACCCTTGTGGCTCTCAGAGTCTGAACCACCAACCAAAGAGCATACACTGACTGTACCTAGGCCTCCTAGCACATATAGGATGTGCATCTTATTCTTTATGTAGGTCCTTAACAACTGAACAGGGCCTATCTCAAAAGGTGTTGTTTGTACATAGAATATAGTGTACTACCTAGGTCCCTTGTCTGGACTCAGCATAAGCTTTTAGCCTTATAGAGACTTGAGGGGGAACATGGCGGGAAGCACCTGCCCAGAGGAGAAGGTCAGGTAGGATTGGGGAATGATTGTAGAAGAGTGTGACAGGGAGGGGGACAATGAGCAGGATATAAAGTGAATAAGAAAAACAAACAACAAAACAAAACAGAAAACAAATTTTTTTAAAAAGATAGAACATGAATTGGGAGACACTGTTTTTAAAAATCTATGAATGTTCAACATGAAAAATGAAGAACTTTGTGATATGTATAGAGAGGAGTATTT
>NW_022196906.1:32533906-32547065 GCF_008632895.1 Mastomys coucha | reverse complement strand
CCACCTCACAGTAGAAAATTTCCCAAATCTAGAGAAAGTAAAGCACACCAAGCTACAAAATACATTTAGAACTCTGAACAAAAAATTCAGGAAGGAAATCCTGCATTATATTACAGTTAAAATAATAAATATACAGAAGAGTAGTACATTGAAATCTAGAGGGAACCATACCAAACAACACTGAAAGACAGGACCATTGGGATACTTGCAGATTTATCGAAAATATATTTAAGAACTTGTAAATACTTTTGTTGTTGTTATTTATTTTTGAGATTGCAATTTAATTATAAGGATTTTTTCCTTCCCTTTCCTCCTTCCATACCCTCCTCTATACTCCTCCCATCTCATCTTCAAACTTTTTGTCTCTTTTTCATTAATCACTATTGCATATATACTTAATATATGTATATGTATATACATATATATAATATACACACATATGCTAAATAGAACATGTTGAGTCTACTATTACTGGTATTTATGTTTTCAGGTTTGATGGTTTGAATCTAGACAACAAATTAGTACTCTCTTGCCTGCAGCTCTTGTTCCCAGCTTCCCTAGACTAGTAGTTTTTGTGTAAGGGTAAGGCCCCATGGGCTTTTCTCCATCCATTTTGGCATTTTGATGGTGAAACACTGTAACTTTTAGAGGTGTCCAGCCTAAAAAAATGTAGGTTTAGAAAATAATTTGTATTCTTCCTTCACTCTGAGAAGACTCTTCTACCAAAGTAATTGCATTTTATGAATGAGTCACCTGATTTGTGACTAGCCCAAGACCTCCTTGACTCACCTCTTCATTCTTCTTGTCATGAGCCTCTCCCCACTTTTTTCCATCTGAATCTTTATGGATCTGTGCATCTCAATACTAAAAAAAATGTGCTATTAGTATGTGCATGGCATGTGACAATAACTAAATGCATCCTGTTGAGTACATATGATATTACTTTTATGTATGTTTTCAGAGCTAATCATTTGGCATTGGACAGCCAATTAGGGTGCTCTTCTGTGGACAGGACCACATATCCCTCTCTCAGGTTTGATACCTGTAGTTCTTTTTTTATGGCTTTTTTTCATGGGCTTCTCCCAGTCTTTTCTGTCACATTTGAAAGGTCATATTATCAACATTTTGCTGGTATAGATTCTGATACTCACAGATAAGTATAATCTCTACTCCTCATCATGGAATATTGGAGTAATATGCTTCAAGATTTAAAGAGAAATCCCAAACCAGACTAAACTACCTAAAATAATAATTTGCTATAATTAAGGACAAAGAAAAAATAGGCTAAAGGACTATATGGTCACTAAAAGTCATGTCTGTGGAATATAAAAGAATCCTTTCAACTGATGAAAAAGAACACATCCAGAAGGATATAGGAAATAACAGAACACATTAGAATATTAGTTCAACACATGAGAAAGAAAAGAAATACCAATAAATATGAAGTCAACAAAATGACAGTGGTCAGTGAACAAATTCTACTAATGGTTTGAATTTTCCAATCATAACACATTGACTAGCAATATGAATGATAAGTGGACCAATCTATTTGTTGCCTCCAAGAAATACACTTTTCTAGTCAGAATATAGACTATGAGATCAACCTATCAAGATGATATTTTAATTTAAACACACACACACAATACAGATGCACTCAATTTTGTAAAATACTACTAGACATAAAGACACAGGCTAACTTCTAAAGTTTAGTAGATGATTTTAATATTCTATTCTCAATAATAGAAATGTTGCCTCACAAAAATTAAATGAAGAAAGATTTGAGCTATATGAAATGCATGAAGTTATATGTTTGAACATTTGAATATTAGAAGTTATAAATCTGAACATTTGAACAAATGACTGACCATTTGGTATTACTGTTTAGGGAGGCTGTAAATACTTTCAGAGGTAGAACTTTGACAGAAGATCCCTGGAGAGAGTTTTCCAGGTTTTATATACATGTTCCATTTCCCACCTACACTCTACTTACTAACATTGATACTGTTAGGCTATTGTAGTGAGATCATAGTCTTTTTTGTCACAGAGTTTGCTATCGGTGTATGAAAAGGCTACTGAATTTATAACTTGATTTTGTATTCTGCCACTCTAGTAAATTGTTTTGATCATTTCTATAGGTTTTCCATAATAATTATGGAATCCCCTATGTATAAATAATATATCATCTCTAATTAGGGATAAATTGACTTCTTTCTTTTCCTTCCTTCCTTCCTTCCTTCCTTCCTTCCTTCCTTCCTTCCTTCCTTCCTATTTGTGTCCCTTTAATTTCTTCCTCAGATCTTATTGCTATAGCTAGTATTTCAAGTGCTTTACAGAAAAGGAGGGGAAATAGTGAATATGCCTGACATACTCCTGATTTTAATGAGTGTTATTTTTTCTCTATTTTGGATAGTGGTGATTGAGTTTTGTCATATAAATCCATTTCTATTGATATATGTTCCCTCTAGTCCTACTTTCTCATATTTATCATGTACTTTGATAAAGGCTTTTTTTCTGAAATGATGAATGCATTTTAAGATGATTTATTATATTTATTGATTTGTATATTTAAATTATCCTTGTGTTCAATGAAAAACCAACTTTATTGTTATATATTTTTGTTGATAAACTGTTTTGTGAGTTTGTGTGTTTTTGTTTGATATGCATGTGTTTAGTTTGTAAGTTTTTTAATTAATTAATTTAGTTAATTTACATTACGACTGCTCTTTGTTCTTCCCCCTAACATCCCAGTCCTTCCTCTCCACCTCCTGCCCTAATCCATTCCCCCGTTTTTTATTGAACAGTTTGCATGTATGTTAATTTCCTGTTCTATCTTCCTTTGATGATGGACAGTAATGTGATCCAAATGAACTCTTAACTTCCTAACTCAGTTTTTGGTCATGGTTTTCCAGCAGATCAATAGAAATCCTAACTACTATATTTGGTATACTAAAAATTCATCTGTGAATGATTTTGTTTTATTACATTTTGAAAATGTATGACAAATGGAGTGACTATAGTATTCCTGAATTTGTTACAATTTGGTTTTGTCAAAAGTGTAGTTGATTTAGGAGAAACATCCATGGTCAGCTGAGATAAATATATATTCTTTGTTGTTTTAGAAGACTACACTGTAGATATCTGCAAGGTCCATTTGTTACATGATGCCCTTTAGTCCTAATGTGTCTCTGTTTGATTTTTAGATAAAGATGGCATGTCTATTTTAGATGGTTTGTCTATTGGAGAAAGACTACTACTGTAGTAGTCAGAGTTAATCTATATCTTTAAGTCTAATAATACACTTTTTATAAAACTGAGTGAGCTTCAGTTTGGCACACAGATGCTTAGGATTGCAATGTCTTCTTGGTTTGGCTAATTGCTCCATTGAGTTTTCCAATTCTATTCTCATTATAAAAAATGTTTGGTCATGGTCTTTAATGCCTTTAAATTATCTGATAAAGTACAAGGTTGTCCTGTAAAATTTTCTGCTCTTGAACAAATTCATGTAGTTTTCATTGGAGATAATTTATGTACTACTAGTATGACTGAGAGGAGACATATTTCCATATATTTATGATTTGAATTGTGAAGCAGGCATGTGATTTCCAGTTTTGTTTTATGTCTGAGGTGATAATATAGTCTACCAGGTTGGGCCTGTGCAAGATTTGTGTCAGCAGTAGTCTAGAAATACTTGGTACACTACCTGCTCTGTTAGAGGTAGTACTGTGAATATGGAAATGTTGCAAAGATGAATAGGGTTTTCTTAATCAGTATTTTACATGAAGGCTTATCTAAGACAATAAGATAACACAAAACTAAAAAGGGATTAAATGCAGAAAAATTAATTTAGTGTCCTTATTGTTGAATATGATACAATTCTATGTAAAAGAGAATGATAAAAAAATATCCTCTAGGATAGTCTTAGATTTGGTAGAAAAAAATAGTAAATGCTTATGACTGACAAATGGATACAGTGACAGTCTGCAAAAGTAGCACAAAAATCAGTAATTTTTCTAATACTTATATGCTGTCAAATAAGTGAAGGGAGCATACCCATTCATGATTCTCCCAAAAAAGAAAGCAAAAACTGTATTAAGTGTAAAAAGAATGTGGGAAAATATCCAAAGAAAGGGTGGTGTGTTTATACAGAGGACAGTGCTTCAGGCATAAGAAAAAACAAAGTTATATCATTTGTGTGAAAAGAGATATAACTGCAGAAAATCACACCAAGCAAATTACAACATTCTTAGAAAAGCAAATCTGATATATTTTTCTGATTTATGATTCCTGGATTACACAGAGATATCTAGGCATAAGACTGCATATGAACATAGAATTGAAACTTTCCAAGGGAGTAGAAGGGACAGGAGTGGTAGAGAAGGTAAAAGTACAGAGGACTGCATACATAATCACATATTCTTGGATAAACATGTTCCTAGGAAACACAATATTACAGACAATGACTATATACAGTGAAAATTTGAAAAACAATACTTTCTTTAAATGTTCTTCAAATTTAATATCAGAGCTTTGGTTTTTTAATTTTATGACTCTCAGAAGCTACTTAAAGTTGCCTGTCCATTTAATATATTGAGGAAACTTTAGTTGATCACATCTGAATGGCCTCACTATAAATAACAAGGATCCTCAGAGGTGGTCTCTCCAGATGCTAGTCTGAGATTTTAAGCAGGATTAGACAGCATCCATCAGTCTCTGTTAATCTTGTTTTCATTTTACAGATGGGGATGAAACCCTCTAATATTCCTTCAAGTTTTTACTGGCAAACTAGATCTTCAGGTGCTTAAGACAGAAATAATGTTCTTTTAAAATACACATACATAGATTAAATACCCTAGAGAGTATAATTGAAAGTGGTATCAGACTTTGAGTTCTGTGTAGATAAATTGAAAAATGATAGACATAAAGTTAATGGTTCTTATAGTTCTAGTTCTGTTACATTTTCTGTCATTTTTGGTGGTAGATAAGCACATCAAAAATATTAAATAATCAAGAATAAAAGAGTAGCATCTAATGTGAATATCTACAGCATTAAAATACCTATTCTAACTATGTAGAAGTTCACTGAGATATACCTACTTCAGTAGAGATTTCAGTGTGTTAATTGTTTAAATTTCAAAGTTTTTATGACAAAATGATTTTTAATTTAAAAAAATTGTATTTAAATTTTTATTTTTTGCTTATAGATTATGCAGCTGATGGTAGTCAATAGATAGTAGATAAGATAGAAAGATAATATTACAAATTAATTTGTCAGTTTCTAAATGTCTGTGGACTTTAACAAAGTACATTCAAAATCAATATCTATTTTCCCAACAACTATCAAAGTATAAAACCCTTTAGGGAAGTCTAAGACAATACTTTCACCTTGTAGACCTAATAATTGTAGAATTCCAACTAGATCACTTAAGAAAACATGGTCTGATGATACCTCAGAGGTTTCAGTTAACATCTCCCTTCATTATCAATGTCTTATCTACCATGAAATGATTTTTAATATTTTTACTCCATTTTCTTACCCATTCTGTTATGTGTGTATGTTGGGGGGAGTAAAATACAACATTCTTTTTGCCACTTTGATTTTCTTTAATAATATCCTCAGGAGTTCTCTCTACAAATGTACAAAAGCTAATTGACATAAAAAGCTAGAATTATATTTTATCTGCACTTTATTTAGAATCACTCACACACACACACACACACACACACATACAGAATTTATACTAAACTGGTCATATTTTACAATGAGAAACATGAACAGTGCAATGGAAACCCATAAGAGAAACTCTAGTCAAGCCTCAGGCAATCTAAAGGTGTGTCCAGCAAAGTAACAGAACAAAAAGGGATGATACAAAACTGTCAGAAACAGGGAAATATGTAGATCAAATATTACAAAGTGCAAAAGCTACAAGATATTGTAGATATTGATGACTAGATACATTTTTCTCTCAACAAAGAAAATCATTTTATGGGATTAAGCGACATGGCTCAATGGATCAAGAAAAGAGTCATTGCTCTTGCAGAGGACCTGGGTCTATTTCAGGGAATCCACATGGAAACTCACAATCATATTAACTTTAGTCCTGTGCTTCTAGTGCCCTCTTCTGGCCTCTATGCGCTCCTGTATGCCAATGGTGCAATAAGCTCATACAAGCACAAACACATACACATAAAAACATTTTTAACTAAAAACGATAAACTAGGAAAACATTAAACAATAATTTCAAATATATACACATACTATATATCTAAGGTGTGTGTATGTGTGTGTGTGTGTGTGTGTGTGTGTGTGAGTGTGTGTGTATGTGTGGTGTGTATGTCTGGTGTGTATGTGTAAATGAATTTTTAAGAAAAACCAAGGTGGTCAATATTGGTTTTAGATGGATAAATAGTTGTTATTTCTGAAATTAAGTCCCAGACTTAATGTTGTCCAAAAACTACCTAATAGAAAAATCAATTGCTTATTCTAAGTTTTAAACTGTCAAAATATTTAATGAAGCCTAGAAAAAAATAACAAAATAATTACAAGTTATGTTTAAGATATTTATATGGGAATTGGATAACATTAATTTGATAACATTTTGTTCTTTTCTCTAAAGATTAATAATTAAGCATCTTGTTCCATGAATGACATTATCTTAACTTAGGTTATTCTCCAAATTAGTTTTTGAAATTTAAACTTTCTATTTTAGGTTGTATCATTTCCAAATATTTCTGGCTCAAAAACATGTCTATAATTGCTGGGAAAAAGTTTTAACTTGATAGATTAAATATAAGTCTTTGCTAAAAATTGTTAGATCATAGTGCTTGCTTATATGAATGTGGAACTTGAGTTTACTGTGAAACCTTCCATTTCCAAGTTCTAAAGGGTATATCATTCAATAAAGTAAGGAATGTCCAGCATAGAAGCATACTGTCACCTTTCTGAAGGCCTGTGCCAGCTGAGTCCCTCCATGTCCTTGACACATTGTGCAACATGGTCATTATCAGACATTAATCTTTCTTCACAGGAAGAAAATGTGAAAAAATATTATTTCAAATATATAAATTTGTCCGATATACATGTGAAATAAATTAAACATTCCTGTGGTAAGAAGTGAAAGCCCTTATCTATAAAAAGTAGAAGTAAATTATTGAAAGGAAACCCAATTTTTCTTAATTCTACTAAAAACAAACAAACAAAAACACATGCAAATGAAACTAATGAAACTAACTTTCCAAGTCCAGTAACTACATGAGAGAGGACACTCGTTCAGATCAACACTTTCTCTTACTCAGGGTTTTTATCAAGGCAATTTTAACATCTTTGTTTCTCAAGCTGTAGATTAAGGGATTCAGCAGAGGAACAGTATTAGTATAAAAGACAGAGGAGATTTTACCTTCATTCATTGACTCAGCAGAAGATGGTTTGAGATACATAAATGCACCTGATCCAAAGAACAGAGAAACTGCAATTATGTGGGAAATGCAGGTGCTGAAGGCCTTGGACCTTCCCTCCTTGGAGTTGATATGAGAAACACTTGAGATGATGAAACCGTAAGAGAGAAAGATGGTGATGCTGGGCACAAGGATATTAATACCCACAACAACAAAAACCTCCAGCTCATTGACATAGGTGCTAGTGCAGGAGAGCTGAAGCAAAGGGGGAATGTCACAGAAGTAGTGATTGATGGTGTTTGTACCACAGAAGGTCAGTCTCAGCATACATCCTGTGTGAGCCATAGCACCAGAAAATGCCATCATGTATGAACTAACCATAAGGCTCAAACATAGTTTAGGAGACATGACAATATTATACAAGAGTGGATTACAAATGGCCACATACTGATCATAGGCCATTGAGGTCAAAATATAACACTCAGAAATGGAGAAAAAACAAAAAAAGAAAAGCTGTGTCATGCATCCTCTATAGGAAATAATGTTTTTCTCTGATATAAAGCTCATGAGCATTTTGGGTGTGAACACAGAAGAGTACCAGAGGTCAACAAAGGACAAGTTAAAGAGGAAAAAGTACATTGGAGTGTGGAGATGAGAATTTAGTCCAATTAAGCTAATCAAACCCAAATTTCCCAGCACAGTGACCACATACATCACTAGAAACAAGGTGAAGAGGGGGCACTGGAGATCAGGCTCCTTGGTTAATCCCACCAGAATGAATTCAGTCACTGAGGAGCCATTTTCAAAACCCATTCTTTAAAGGAATCTGTGAATACAGACCGAGAGAAATCGTGTTAGAGGTTACAACTATTCCCACAACAGTCTTTCATAAAAGATAGAGCATCATCCTCAAAACTAGTTCCTTTAATATAATCATTATCTTGTGCTTAAATTCTTCCTCTCCCTCCCTCTCCCTCTCTCTCTCTCTCTCTCTCTCTCTCTCTCTCTCTCTCTCTCTATCTCACATACACACACATACTCTCTCTCACACACACACAAAAAATTTGATACTTCTTTTGATAATTTTGGCCATCAGTTTCTAATCTTTTCTAGCCTCCTTTCTCTATATACTCAATTTTATGTTATTTTTATTCTTCATCAGGCTAATTTGTGCAGCTAATATATTTTGGAAGTGTGGCCTTCCTCCAGAGATGGTTACCTCACCAGAGACTACACTCTAAGAGAACACTTACTCTCCTTCTCCCAGAAGCTTATAATGGCAAAGGAAAGGACTTCAAATGCCACTCCCCTTCCTATGCAAGGATTTGCTCTGTTATTGGGCTTGCACAAATCTTATGCATGATTTTACAATTATTCTAAGTTTTTATGTGTCATTTCCATTATGTGTCCAAAAGATAACATTTTCTTTATATTAATCCATTCCCAGGCTCTTATACTCTTTCTTTTCCTAATTGTTAACAAGGCACATAATTTTGTACAATATCCCATCTTGTATGAAAACATGTCTTCTGAAATTCAAAGAAAAAGAAAGGAGCTGAACCAAGATAGAATCATATTCAGTTTTCCCTTGTCACTAAACTTCTGCTCATTGATGAGATTAGCGATATATACCTTGGTAACATTTGTTGACCTCTAAAACAGGTTAAACTTTGATAAAATGAAATAAGTACATTGTTCTAAAAAATTCAAGAATAATTCAGTTAGTCTCACATCATAGAAAAAAATCTACAAATATAGAACAATAATGTTCTATCCAAGTAGAAATAATTACTTCAAAATTCTGCTTTCCCTAACATTCCCAATATCTCTGAACAGTTTCCATGCCCTATTTTGAATACTTTTCATTTGAATCTGTAAAATATGGAAAATAGTGACTTATATTCTAGATCTCTGGACTTTACGGTTAAAGGAAGACAATAATATGAATGAATTCAGAAAGTCACATTTATCAAGTTAAAAAATACACTGTTTTTTTCATTTTTCTTTTTACTTACTTAGCTGGTCTTGAAGGAGCAATTATATCATAGATACATTTCAAATATGTTCAGCCAGTATCTCAAACTGAAACTCATAACTTAGTATCATAAGTTGAAGCCATTTCATAAGCAGAATAAAATTATCACCTTTCCCTTTTATGTGTAACAGTTTCTATGTGCTTTTAATGTTATCATGCAATCCCATGTAAACAGGATAGATGATCACCCAGACTTCTCAAAGGAATACTTTCTATGTGTATTAGGGAGATAAATGGTTTACAGCTGCACCACGGGCTTTCAATCTGTCATTATTTCCTTAGGGAACTTTGATATTTTACTCAAGTTTTCCTTCACTTTATAGATTGGAAATCCTCCAGGGAGATTGAAAACTACATAGATTCTCCTTCAGTAAGGTAATAGAATAGGGAGTGCAGAATCCTTCTTATTTAAAACAGTATCAATTATGTGCACATTAATCTGTGAAGATTCTGAAAATTAGACATGGAGTTCCAGCATCCTTGCCTGTCATGATACCAGCTGCACTGGATTGACAGAGGGTAACAAGCCATGCACTATTCCTGACATAACATAGAATAAGGATGAGAACACCCTCCTCAGGAATGAATACAACAAGCATACACACATTTAATGTCACATTGTGTTTATCTGTTTTTTATTTTTAAGATTCTTTTCTATGTGGCCTGTCTCATAGGTCTTTCTGAACAACACAGTATATACTCTGATCTCAAATGCCAGTAAGAAAGGAATCATGGGTGAAAGTGGGAGACTGTGTAGTTAATACTCTTAAGTCAATATAGGGAAAAGAATTGAAAAACCTCACCCATAGTTTCTCCTAATTAAAAAGTAAATGGTGAGTGTGGCACTTCCAACGCCCTAAACTTTCCATGAGTTATCCAGATCATTGACTGAGCTATTGCCCAGGGTTAATAGAAATTAACATGCTGTAGATTCATTTTCAGTAACAATGAGCATAGATATGAAAACTCCTCCAGGGTGGAAAGAAGTGTCTAATGTAGTATGATGCAACTTATTTAGATACTGCTCTGAAGTTGATTTCTGTCTCTGTTCTTTCAGAGCTGTAAGGAGTCTTTCATTCTGATCATCTGGGAGCTACCCAGGAAAACACAAAACAAAACTGAATGCTATGTTGAAGCATTTAAAAATAATTAATACCAATACCTTTCAAACTCTTTCCAAATGTTGAATGGATGTTAGTACATAGAAAATCATTTTATAAGTCTAATAACTAAAGTCAAATAAAAATAGTCAAGTAAGTATAGTCACTCCCATGACTATATTTTAAATTTTTCTCTAATCCAGCTAATACATGTATATAGGTTAATTTAGAGATAATTGTCTTATCAAGATTGTGTTCTAACCTTTTCCTTATATTTATTTCTCACTAATTTTCTAATACAGTTGGGCATATTTTGTCATACATTTTTTTACTCTCTGTTAGAATTCATTTGTATATATGCTTATTTTCTCAATCACCTTCTCATATTATTCATTGTTAATATATTACAATAGAATTGACATATGTGTGTTGATACTTAAAGACTGTTGAATGTTTGTGCTCATAAGGTCTTTGTTTGAATCTTTAGAACGTTTGACATAGAAGGTCACATCCTTTCTGAAGAGGATTCATTGATTCATTATTCTTCATTGTAGCCACTTGGACTTTAATGCTAACAGGTATTAAACAGTTTGCAGGAGAGAGGCCTGCAAATAGCTTTTGGGGAGACTGCTCCACCTTGACTCTGATTGGTAAATAAAGATGCCAGCAGCTAATAGCTGGGGAAGAAAGACAGAGCTTAGGGTTCCCAAGGCTTGGGACCATGAGGAGGAGGAAGGAAAAGATCCATCATACCAGGAGACTGTGGAGAGAAAGGAGACTTGGGGTAGAAAAGCAAGGAGAGCACCTTGGGCTGTGGACCAAGAAAGTGTGGCCAACACCGATGACTAGTTGGAGTTAAGAGCAGACAAGATGGAACATAAATATTAGTAAATAGCAACTCGGAAGTATTGGTGGAAGGTAGGTTCTAGCAGCATGGAGGTTAATACGTTGTCCAGCTATTGTACTGCTTAGGGCATATTTAAATGTCAAAGCTGTGTATGGGTTTTTTATTCTGGAACATAAGCCATTGAGGCAGTAGCAACCACGCCTGGGATTTATTAATAAATATTAATTCTACACTTCATGATTTCTTGTTTTTTTTCCCCAATGACTTATTCTAGAACTTTCAGTACCACATTGACTAGAAATTTCAAAAGATTTATCACTGTAATCTTTTTACCAGCAATTAGTGTTGAATGAAATCTTTTTCTTGATCCTGAATTTACATAATACCCTCACTCTGTCTTGTGATTTTGGATCCATTTTATAATGGTGTTTTCAGAATTACCACTCTTTTTATTTATAGCACACTTTCTTCAGCACATTTAAGGACAATTTTTTTTATCAATTAATCATTTATTGTTAAGTCATAATGTATTTCATGCTGTAAGCAGTCAAGGATATGAATATCTCACCCTGAATCTACACAGACAAGACTGAGGACCAACTATTCTCTCTCCATTCTTTATGCATGTGTATGCCTGTATGTAATTGTAATATATGTACTTGCTTTATGTGTGCTTGTGGGGTACATATGTGTGTTTGTGTATGTGTGTATGTGTACATATATGTGTGTTTATACATGTGTATATATCCATGTGTATACACATGTGCATGCAAGTACACACTGAAAAATGTGTCCATGTATGTGGAAGCTGTACTTTTAGACATATGTGTATCTGGATCTCTAGATGATGACTTAGAAAACGCTCTAGCCAAGTATTATATGGCTCAAGGCAACTTAGAGAGTGTCTTATGAACTTTAATAGGAACCTTAACACTTCATACTAATTCTGTAATTATATTTTATAATAGGTATAGTAATCAAGCAACTCCCTATATGTTAAATATCAGCCCTGGCTCATATAGCTCAGTTATTAGAAAAGGTGTAAGAGCTACAGTGTGATTAATGCCTCCTACAGAAAGATGGGTACAGATAGGGGACTGGGAGTACTTTGTTGGGATCTGTCCAAAGCCTGCAACTGGGGGCTAGAAAGGGTCTCCATAGAAACAATGGCCAAAAGAAAAGGATGTAGATGCTTTCTATGACCCTAAAAGGTAGGTCTTATTGCCAGTAAGAGCTTACCCCTTTACAGTCTTCTTAATTGGATTTTGGAAGAAATATTGATCGGAAGTCCTCTGACTACAACCCTCACTAACCACATCATATTAGTCCACCACAATAGCTGATATCTATATTTGCCAGAATAGTTCATTACTCTTTGAATAAAAAAGCCAGCTTAACCTGATAAAGGCCAGCTACATCCATCCTCTGAAAATGTCAAATGTTATATCTCAAGTTATGTTTGAAGCTACTATGGATAGTGAGTGCTTCAAATTAAGGACTGCAAAAACGGACATTATCTTGCCCATTAAAAAGTATCTAATTCTCTTATATTTAAAAAGACATTATCTTAGCCAGAGGGTAATGGTACATACCTTTATTCCCAACCTCAGGGGCCAAAGATAGCTGGATCTCTGTGAGTTTAAGACCAGCCTGTTCTACAGATAGAGTTTTAGTTTAGCCAGGGCTACAGAGCTACACAGATGAAACCCTGTCTTGAAAACTGTAAAATAAAATAAAATAAAATGACAGTCTCTTAAAATTTTCACCAACAGTTTAATCAAAAAA
>NW_022196906.1:32523035-32533886 GCF_008632895.1 Mastomys coucha | reverse complement strand
AAAAAAAAAAAAAACCAAAGAAACAAACAAACAAAAAACCCCATCTTATTTGCTACCTGTACCTTGTCCATTCTGCAACTTAAATTCCATATAAGAATAGTACATAAAAGCCAAGCAACTTAGGAATGATTTATCTTTATAAGAGCCAATCAATACAGGAATGATTTGTTTTCTAGCTCCCTTTGAGTTTAAATTCACTATCCAATAACCTGAGCATTCATCCTGTCAAAAGAAATCATCCTTATGATATTTCTAGGAATTTTCAGAAAAACTGAAGGGTGATGAACCATGCAGCCTGGTCCCAGTAGAGCACAACAGGCCTGGAACCCTGAAGACCTGGTGGGAGGTGATTTCCCCCTTCATGAGACTGTAGGAGTTCGGCCACGCCTCCTGGGACCCTGGCTCCTGTCACAGCTACAGCCTGCCCCCCACACACCCATCACCACCCCCCGCCCTCCATACCGCCCCCAGCAGACATGCGTGTGGCCATTAGTCATGTAGGAGTAGCATCAAGCCCTCTCACATGAAAATAAGGTTTCCTCAAAATTCTCAGACCAAGCCAATGAGAAGTACCTGTTATCAATCTTTAACCACCACCCCCCCCAAAAAAACTGTATATAAGAATCTTATCGGGAAGGATTAAAGGTGTTCTAGAATTACTTCGTTGTCTGAGAACTAGTGTCCTAAGAGCTGTAACACTTGAAGAGGTCTGCTCTCCCAAAATGCTGCCTGAAGCTCCACCGCACCCCTAACTGGCTAGTCCGCCTCTCATCAGCCCAGCGGGACCAGACTCAGTGCAGGGCAGCAATGAGTAACCAAGTAACCAGGAAAGCGCCACAGAGATGGAGGTGGAGCCAACTGCAGCAGTGGAAAAGGCAGAGGGGCGAATTCCCCCTCCCTGCCCACATTCGCTTCCACTTCCCTTCCCTCGAACTCTTACACCAGGCAGGGTCAGAGATCTCCGTGGAAAGCCTCTGGTACACAGGCCCACAAAAAACATTGGCGTTAAAGAGAGAGCTATTTTCCTAACATTCATGGACTAAGTTTGATCTTCCAATCTAGAGTCTTCATGAACAGTTGCAGCTCTCTTGCTGTGGCTGTCTTCATGCTGCGTGATTTGCTACAAATGCAGCCAATGTCCATCTTCCAGTGTAATCTACTGTTACCTGAATCTCTGTTGATATGCAGTCAGCAAGGGTCGTTATTGTCATATGACATCTATAAACTATGAGGGAAGGTGATTTCCAAATCTTCCTTTAAAATTCTTTGCAATGAGTGGCTTTGAATGCATAACTTCTTTCATTCCTGGTCTAAAACCTATTATTTCATGTTTTGTCTATCCTTTACCTTATTATCTTGTAATACAGAACACTCAGGTACCTTTAGTCATAATATTATGGATAAACTCAACTCCTTATTCCAGAAAGTTTTATCTACTCCTACAAAAACAATAATTTTCAACAAACTGACAACTACAATTAACAGAGAATATATATGTCTACACATATATGTATGTATACATATATATGTATATATATATATGTATGTATACATATATATATATATATGTATATTTATGCACCACACAGAAAAAGATCACTTTTTAAAATGGAACTATTGCTGCAAAGTTGTAATTCCTCAAATTAAAAAAACATAACATGAATTAAGAATACATATATCTAGGAGCAGTTGACTTGAAGTCAGGAAAAAATAGGAAAATTTAGTCTATTTTATTATCAGTAATCATTGTCCTCTCTGGGCATGAGTATTCAGTACATACCGTAAGTGAATTTGAGCAACCTAAGATAGGATGATAGAGTTGTTTCCCAATAGAAGCAGGCACAGGATGCAGGTGCAAACTGTGAGGTAACTGACAGACAATTTTTATGAGTAGTTAAAGAATTTATTTATACTACAATGGAGAACACAGACAAAGGAGGAAAGGCACTGTTTTAACTTACATTCCCAAAGACACATTATGAGTGTAAATGGAAAAAAAAACGTACAACCAATGACAGATGATCAGACTTTACTAGTCTATTTGATCAATTGCAGAACCATTCTGTTTTCCAGAAAAACACTGGAACTTCATAATGCAATGGAAAAGCAATTTTTTTAATATTTGAAATAATTTTTAAAAATGCAAAAATCATTAATAATCTTGAAAATGGTAAGGAAAAGAAAGATACTTTAAAACCATGAGAAATAAATTTTAAAATGATTCAAATTTTATTTTTGGACATGAACAAAATAAAGACTGCATTAACCAATATATAATGCATCTATAGTCCAAGGCATCCTGTGGGAAATTTTAAATACTACATTTACAAATAGAATAATGCCTAGGGAGGAAAATGAAATAAAAGATCACACTAAAAAGCATTTTAAGTAAATTCAAAATATCAGCATGCCTTCTAGCCACAGGTAGGTGCATGTTGTCTCCTTTCAAAATTTCCATCTGCTCAAAGTTTTTCCCAGGGCTACTTTTACATCTTTGTTCCTTAAACTGTAAATTAAAGGATTCATCATGGGAACCACATTCGTATAAAATACAGAAGAGGTTTTTCCTTGATCCATAGATGAAGAAGATGATGGTTTAAGATACATAAATGCACCTGATCCAAAGAAGAGACAAACTGCAATTATATGAGAACTGCAGGTGTTGAAGGCCTTGGACCTGCCTTTATTGGACTTGATGTGGAAAATGTTGGAGAGAATGAAACCATAAGACATGAAGATAGTGACACTTGGCACAATGATGTTGATGCCCACAACAATGAAAACTACAAGCTCATTGACATAGGTGCTGGTGCAGGAGAGCTGCATCACAGGGAGGATGTCACAGAAGTAGTGGTTGATGGTGTTAGCATCACAGAAGGTCAGTCTTAGCATGCAGCCTGTGTGAGCCATGGCACCAGAAAATGCCATTGCATATGTACCAAGCATAAGGTTCAAACACAATTTAGGAGACATGGCTACAGTGTACAAGAGTGGATTACAGATGGCCACATAACGATCATAAGCCATTGAAGTCAACACATAACACTCAGAAATGACAAAAAAACAAAAGAAATATAGCTGGGTCAAGCATCCCATGTAAGAAATTGTATTCTTACTCAGTATAAAGTTCACCAGCATTTTTGGAGTGAACACAGTAGAGTAGCAGAGGTCTATGAAGGACAAGTTAAAGAGGAAAAAGTACATAGGTGTGTGGAGGTGAGAATTCAGCACAATAAGAATTATCAAACACAAATTTCCCAATGCAGTAACAATATACATTATTAGAAACACAAAGAACAGGGGTATTTGGAGATCAGGCTGGTTTGTCAAACCTACCAGTATGAATTCAGTCACCAAAGAAACATTTGCAGAGGCCATTTTTTTTTCTCTAAAAGAATCTGCAGACACAGAAAAATATTCTTGTTAGAAAGTGATCTCTCTTCCTATCATGGTTCTTTCCCTTCCAGGGAAGTGTGGGTTGAATATGTGTGAGAGTAGTCCCACCTGAGCACATAAAGTGTACAGTGCATCAGAAGATTATTGTATACAGAGGACAGTGACAAAAATGTAAATATAATTTCTAGAAAAGGATGTTAAGTGAAGTTAAATGGGGACAGAAACATTTTTCCTGCATTTATTTATTCCTTTAATAGAGTCCTCTCCACACATATAGAACTGGAGACTGAGGCCTTGGCCACTTACTGGTGGCTGTAGATATCAGTTTATCTCTGTAGAGCTAGGAATAAGGCTGGGAGATTTCAACATAAGAAGAAATGTTGCTAGGCAGTGGTGGTGCATGTCTTTAATAATCCTGGCACTTGGGAAGCAGAGGCAGGTGGATTTCTGAGTTCAAGGCCAGCCTGGTCTACAGAATGAGTTCCAGGACAGCCAGGGCTACACAGAGAAATGCTTTCTCTAAAAAAAAAAAAAAAGAAAGAAAGAAAGAAAGAAATATATTGTTGAAGTCTGTCTCATATTAAGAAGGATGTTCATACCTGTAGGATTCAGAAAATCAACATATCAGCAAAAATTTCTTACCTTTGTTCTTTAGTGTTTGTAGAAGAGAAATTTTGGATTCCAAGGCTTTTGTGCTTTTATTATATTAAGAAAATAGTAAAGACTTAATTCCTGATATACTCTAAAATTATTTCTGAAGTACAGGTAATACTTTGCTATTAGAATTTGGAGTGTCCTCCAACAGTAGAGGAACCTAATTTTATTATGATCCTCACACTGCCACTAGATAAGGCAAATTTTTGTTGTGACTTGAATGGCTAGTAAATGGAGTAACCCACTTGCTAATAAATGGAGTAAGAATAGAGTTACTCCCTTCCCAAGAGGATACCATGAAAATATAAAAAGAACTGAGGTGATTGTATTGACAACTTGGATCATGATATGCCTTTAATTCTCTTGGGACTTAAAAATTTTTACAAGTTTCTCTTTAGGGAAAATACACCTTCTTGTGGATATGGAAATGTAAACTCCCAGCTTCCCCAATTGTTTTGATCTCTGTAGAGGGATCTACTGTTTTGTTTGTTGTTTCTTTCTTCATCTTAATTAAGAATTTCCAGCTGAATATACTCCAACCTTCTTATTACTTTCTTTGAAAAATATTTAATGATTTGATAAATGACAAGTTCTGTAGGCCATAGAATGCCAGATATAGATAAAGACAGATAAATGATAGATAGATTGATATATATATAGATAGATAGATAAAGATAGATAGATAGATAGATAGATAGATAGATAGATAGATAGATAGATAGATAGATAGATAGATAGATAGACAATGCTGCTGCTGCTGCGGCTGCTGGTGGTGATGGTGATAGTGATGGTGATGGTGGAGACTGAGATAGAGATACAGATGATAGAGATATTATTTAAACAATTTTGAAGAATCCAAAAAAATTTGGGGACTGGTAAGATAGCTCAGCGGATAAGAGCACCAACTGCTCTTCCGAAGGTCCTTAGTTCAAATCCCAGCAACCACATGGTTACTCACAATCACCTGTAATGAGATCTGATGCCCTTTTCTGGTGTGTCTGAAGACAGCTACAGTGTACTTATTTATGATAATAAATAAATCTAAAAAAATAAAATAAAATTTTTTTGTAGTTGTTTCTTCTAAACACCCACTGGATACTTCTGAAAACTTCAGTTAGTAATTGCGGCTATAATTTCATGCTTTCAATACTATCTTTTAAAAGAAAATATTTTTATCTTATAAAGTCCAGTTTAAGTACTTATAAATCTTTCTTTTAGTTCTTATTTTATTTTTGCCTAACCCTAAATCACAAATTTTTCTCTCTTATTATCTTCAGTGAGCCTTAAATTTTAGTGTTTGCATTTACATAGAAACTTACCTAGTGAAATTTTTTTAAGATGTGAGTCAGATTTTCATATTGGTACTCTTTCTGGTTTTTATAAGGATTTATATTTATTTGGCTATTATTTGAAAATCTTGTTATTTATACATATTTTTCAAAATCAATTGACTTAGTACATGAGATTTGATACATGTACTATGTTGTTCAGTCCAAATATTACACTGGGCAGTGGTGCCCCATGTCTTTAGTTCCATCACTCTTGAGGCAAAGGCAGACAAAGCTCTGAATTTGAGTCCAGCTTGGTCTACACAGGGAGTTCCAGGAACTAGGCCATGTTACTGTCTGTAGATTGCTATGCTCATTGAACATTGAACATAAAATATTCCTGAATGCATATGTTTAGTGACTGATAAAATGCATGGAAACCTTTGTAGTTATAGACTTATTCAAAAGCATTTCCACAAATTTTACAGGAGCTCAGTTTAGATAAGGAATGTTATATTTCTCTTAGCAACATTTTTTTTCTTGCAAAGAACATTTTATTAGGACAGTTAATTATTAGATATTATTACAAAGAAAAGTAAGACCATAAGTTTTTTTTGTTTATTTTTTAAAATTACCTGAAGTCATATTTTTATTAGGGTAACTGTCTGAATATCAGGTCTATACTCTTTTCATAAAATGAGTTTATATAAAAGATTAAATATACCAGAAAATTCCACATTATATTTTTTCCCATTCTTCCCTTTCCTACCTTTACAAGTTCCTCCTTCCATTGCCCCTCTTCTTCTCCTCAGAGAAGGAGAATCCTCTTGTGTACCACCCCACCAGGGTGCATCTAGTCCCAATAGGTCTAGGCACATCCTCTCCCACTGAGGCTCAACCAGGCAGTCTAAGAAGGTGGGGAAAGGATCCAATGTCTGGGAACAGAGACAGAAATAGCCCCTGCTCCATTTTTTTAGGGAAACCACATGAACAGCAAGGGACATGTTAGCTACAAATGTGTAGGCTTTCTAGGTCCAGTTCCTGCATGCTCCCTGGCTGGTGGCCCAGGCTTTGAAAACCCCACTGGTCCCAAGTTAGTGGTCTGTGGGTCTTCTTGTGCTATTCCTGACTCCTCAGACTTGCTCACTTCCATCCTCAACTCTTCTACAAGAATCCCTGAGCTCTGCCTGATGTTTGGCTTGGGTATTTGCATCTGCCTCTATCTACTGCTAGATTAAACATCTAGGAGACAATTATGCAAGGTTCCTGTCAGCAAACATAGCAGAATATCATTAATAGTGCAGGGGTTCCCTCTCTCACATGGGATGGGCTTTCTATTCCATCTCTTGTTATTGCTGCTGTCGAGGAAGTGGGACCTGGGAGAATGTTCACCTAAAACTAAGGTGAACAAAAGTCTATGGAATAACCAACGTTATAAGGGGTGTCAGATAATTTATACTCTGAGGTTTAAGAAGAATTGCATGAGTAAAATGTATAAACACAAGGACAACCCACATGTGGCAAAAAAATCTTCTTCCATAGAGTCCATAAACAAATAATAGTATAACTCACTCTTATCTGTCATCCCTGGGAGGTGCACAAAAAGCACATTCTAAGAATAATTCTATGTTTTTGAAGAAACTGAGGCTACAAGACTTTTATCTTTTCTTGTCTTGTCTTGTCTTGGAGTTTTCTCATAAGCACCCAGAATTATCCTTGAACAAGTTCATTCTTGGACCTTGTTCTGACAATATCTAACTACCAACCCTTATATCCATATGAACTGTTTGGTTCACCATAGGTTTGTTATACTTTCTGAAATTTAGATTTGGGACTCATCTAACTTCATTCTTTTCCAAGATGGCTTTGCATATTCATAGCCCTTTGAGATTATTTATAAAAAGTAAGATTAAACATGTCACTGTGATTTGATAGAAATAGCGTTAACTCTATAGATAGCTTTGAAGTATTGATACTATAGCAGTTGTAAGTTTTCTACCAATGAATAAAAACTATGCTTCTGTGCAGTTGTCTCACTAATTTCTTTAAGCAGTGTTTTGTGATTTTTTTTTTTACAAATTTTTCAGCGCTTTGGTTAATTCCTCATTATTTACATAAGGGGGCATAATATGTACATAGGCACACAGATGACAAGGGCATGTGCATTCATGACTATGGATACAGCACATCAAAAACAGCATATGTAAGCTTTAGCAAAGGATGTTTCTATGTATTTATGTCTCAACTTCCTTTAGCAATGTTAGACAGTTCTCACTGTAAATGACTTTGAGATCTTTAATTATCAAAATTACAGTTATCCTTCAGTATTTTATTCTTTTTGGCATACAGACTTATTAAGTTACTTATTAGCTTTTTATTGTTAGCAAATAAAATATCCTGAGGACAGGAGCTCATTGGTAGAATACCAGTAGTTCAGGTGAGGCCCTGCGTTTGACCCAAGCATGTAGCTATTAGAATAATTCTTATACAAAATAATTACAGAATTTCACTGAGATAAAACATCATAAAGATTATAGAAGAGGTTAAAATCAAATTCTATAAAATAGAATGTAAAACATACTCTCTTGAAAACACCATTAATATAAAAATAATTTTACTGCACTCCATAAGTCTATGCAACTGGACTGAAAGTTACCTTTCACCCATTAGTAGACTTAAGTGAAAATACCTCTTTAGATGTGGTTAACAGGTTGTCCTGCTTCTGATGAGTCTAGATTACACTACAGTTTTACATTGCCTCATAGGTTCAGTCCCATAAGACCCATTTAGTACTATAACAATTGGTCATATACCCTGGGGCTTTTTTTCTTCATGTTTTCCCAAGTTTGTTCACTCTTCATATAAGTAACAGTCTAATCAAGGCTTTGAAACAATATTTATTTGTGAAAGCCAGGATATATACATGAGCATATAAGCATTATACATGGGTATATAACGTATACACTATAGCAAATTTTGGTCACATGGGTCACATAATAGTAATGGTCATGTACTATATAAATGACATAATGTTAGCATCCCTAAGTTCTACATTGCTCCTTAGTTGATTTCTGTCTCTATATTTCCCTGGCTTCCTTTACAGGTGGAGGCCATTAATGAGACCTCATTGTCTCTGAATATTGCTGAAGTGAAGGTAATGGAAAAG
Source organism: Mastomys coucha (assembly GCF_008632895.1). NCBI lineage: Eukaryota > Metazoa > Chordata > Mammalia > Rodentia > Muridae > Mastomys > Mastomys coucha. The sequence continues at coordinate 32,525,402 of NW_022196906.1, read as the reverse complement.
TACAAAAAGCACAATCACTGTTAGAATGAAGTCTGTCCTGTCTGAACCAGTCCTGAGACACCTCACTGCAGCAAAGACTAGCAAATGTCTATTCTGTACAGTTATTTTTGCCCTCATCTCTGCCTATGTCATGGGCATCTGGGCCATGAATATTGAAGAACTGTTTAATGGGCCACAAATGGCAGACATGGCATCAACAGGATTTTCCCCTCACCATTTCTCCATTTTGTTCCCCCTTACTAAAAACTCTTAGATTATATTCCTAAACTAACCCCCAAGGTGCATTTCTTTAATTGGCCATTGACTCATGCTGAGACAAAATATGAAGGTCCAAAAATCAAAATTTGTTGTCTAACTTATCAAATCAAGATTTACCAAGTAAAGACTCCTCCGTTATTTCCTTAAAACCCACTGCTGAAAAGAAAAAGACCCTGTTGTTATCTTTGTCTGAACCAGAGGCAGCCTTTTCTACTTGCCCTACTAGGGTAATGAATCTTATTTGTGCTGAGAACTTGGTACCTGGCTATGTCCTAATGCTAGCTCAGATGGCCCACCTTCTGATTGTGATGTTACACAAATATACAAAATGTGATAATTCCCACAGGTAAGAGAGATTTGAAGATAACAAAGCAAAACATGATGTACAGGATTTCACTCTCCTCCCATACACTGTGGAGGACAGCCTTTATCTAGAACGAAAAATCTTGCCACGATTACTGTATTTTTTTCAAGTGTCAGGTGAATATTTTAAAATGACTCCTGACTATAAACACTTATCCTCACATTGATTCACAGTAGAGAAAAAGCCAGCTCTTTGAGAGTTCTTGTAAATAATATCTTTGTTCTTGATACATTCTTTATGCCAACACAGACTGTTTTGTTGATATTTTGTTCACTTTTTTTTTTTTTTTTTTTTTTTTTTTTTTTTTTTTGCAGAGAAACTCCATATAAGAATCCCATGTGAAAGTCAGCCATGATATAGCAGTCTGCTTGTCCCATACCTTACTTTGGTCAAGCTTTTCTTTATCGTCAGTTAACTTAAGCTTTGTAACATATCCATAGGCATGTTTTAATCCTTACAATATTTTCAGGAAAAGATAAAAGTCATACAAAGAGGTTCCATTACTTACCCTTTACTATCGGAAAGCTTTCCTCATAACTAGACTCCCAAGGAAAACTTGCTCTTTATTCCTTGACTTGGCGGTCCTCAGTCTACTTGGACTCAACAAATGTAGCCTGTCCTACTTTCCCAACAAAATAATCTTCATTACTCAGAGCACTACGCATGCATAGTCATATTGGGTGTGAAGGACAGTGTGAGAATAATAGAGTATGGGAAATTTTTGCCATGATCTACAGAAGAAAGTTAAGATTCAGATAGTATTGTGATTTTCAAAACCCCTTCCCTGTTCCTAGGAGAAAGGGGCTCTTACTGGTTTAATGCCTGTACTGGCACACTTTCCTTCCAAGATCTTCTTCCCTTGAATTGCTAGACCCTTAAAACATTCAAATTATCTGCCTTTTTGTTTTGTAGAGGAACTCAATTGTCTACTACAAAAAGCCTTCTGTCCTTCTTAGAAAGGGGAACAAAATACTCATGGGAGCAAATATGGAGACAAAGTGTAGAGCAGAGACTGAAGGAAAGGCCACCGAGAGACTGTCCCACCTGAAGACTCATCCTAGATAAAGTCACCAAACTCTGACACTATTGTGGATGCTAAGAAATGCTTGTTGAAGAATCCAAAATAAAGTAACCACTGCAACAACCCTAGACCCATGTGTCCATACAAACAAACCATAATTCAGTTTCAAAGACAAAATATATTTCTGTGCTCATAGTCTCAAAATAACAATAAAAATATGCAAAAGTGTATATGAATTAAAAGGGTATTTGAAACCTGAAACAAGGAGAAAAGTGTACATATTTCATTAAACTATGGATTACCAATAAGTCATATCTATCAGACTAGCCATTGTAAAGGATATGTTGCTTTCCATGAGAAGATGTACAGAAAAGAACAGTGTCAGGTGATCAAATTATATATTCAAAGAAATAACTTCAAATTCAGAAACTCTTGCCCAGAGTAGAAACTAGGATCCTATTGTTACTTCATTTGAAGAACAGTTTTACATTAATAGAAGGAAAAAGTTAAATTTGTAATGAATGAGGTTAAAAGGTAAATTGCTTTAAGGCACTGTTTTAAATAAGACAGAGCAAAGAAAATTGTGGAAATGACAAAAAAAAAGACAGATGACAAGCTCTGAAAATATTAAAACCAAACCTAGAAGACTCAAACTTCCTTTTTTTTTTTATTTTAGATATTTTCTTTATTTACATGTAAATTTCTCCATTCCCAGTTTCCCCTC
>NW_022196906.1:32510580-32518627 GCF_008632895.1 Mastomys coucha | reverse complement strand
GACTAGCTGCAGTGGGAGTACTAGGTTCTAATGAAGCCAAGTAGTCTTGGTTTCTGTTGGTAGGATTCATGTGTTTGCCTTTCACCATCTCTTGATTTTTGGTGATAGATGTTCTTAGTGAGCCTGACCGGAGCTTGTCCTGTCCCTGATTCCCTGCAAGACCCCTGTGACTCATGGGGCCTTTGCCTCCCAGGTGGCTGCTCCCGGCTGAGGAACTCACCGGAGAGAGGATGGCGGCTCTCACTGGAGACTCCGGGTCTGGCGGGTCTCTGGGGGCAGACTTTCCATGTGCAAGGGAGAGGCTGCTAAGGTCGCTGATCCACCTCTGTTAGTTGGAAGCTGAGAGGATCTGGTCCCTGCTGCCCGGCGGCTCCCCTGCGACTCTTGGAGCCTTTGCCTCCCAGGTGGCTGCTCCCTGCTTAGGAACTCACCGGAGAGAGGATGGCGGCTCTCACTCCAGTCCTTTTTTTTTTTTTTTTTTTCCGAGACAGGGTTTCTCTGTGTAGCTCTGGCTGTCCTGGAACTCACTCTGTAGACCAGGCTGGCCTCGAACTCAGAAATCCACCTGCCTCTGCCTCCCAAGTGCTGGGATTAAAGGCGTGCGCTACCACCATCTGGCTCAAACTTCTTTTGATGAAAAAAATATGGGTTCAGAATAACACCATGATTTCCTGCATGTTAAAACATGAAAAGTTTGAAATAAAAAGTATAATATTTTCTAAGAAAGACAAAGACAGACATCTCCTGTATTCCCCATCAATACAAACTATCTCTATGTGAATATAAGACTCATAAAGACAACACTGAACTGGCCAAAGTTCTCCCTGCTCAGAATTTTCCTGAGGGCAACTTTAACATCTTTATTTCTCAAGCTATAGATTAAGGGGTTCATCATGGGAACCACATTGGTATAAAAGAAGAGATTTTTCCTTTATCCAAAGACCCAGCTAAGGAGGATTTGAAATACAGAAATGCACTTGATCTAAAGAACAGAAAAACAGTGATGATATGGGAGCTGCAGGTGCTGAAAGCTTTGGATCTACCCTCCAAGGATCAGATGCAGAAGATACTGGAGAAGATGAGACCATAAGAAATAAGTATATTTGAAGAAAGAACAATGATATTAATGCACCCAACAACAAAACATACAAGCTCATTGATATATGTGCTTGTACAGGAGAGTTGAAGCAAAGGGGGGATATTACAGAAGTAGTTGTTGATGGTGTTGGCATCACAAAACATCAGTTAAAGTATGCATGCAGTGTGATCTACAGTATCAGAAAATGCAATAAAGTATGAACCAAGAATAAGGCTCAAACATAACTTAGAGGACATGACAACATTATACGACAGTGGGTTACAGATAGCCATATAGCAATTATAGGCCATTGAAGTCAAAACATAACACTCAGAAATAACAGAGAGAGAGGGGGAGGGGGGGAAGAGTTGGGTCATATATTCCGTGTAAGAAATTATATTCTTCCTTATTATAAAGTTCATCAGCATTTGGGGAGTCAACACAGAAGAATAGCAGAGGTCTACGAAGGACTAGTTAAAAAGGAAAAAGTACACAGGGTTGTAAAGGTGAGAATTCAGCACAGTTAGTATTATCAAAAACAAAATTTTCCAATGCAGTGACCAAAGACATAAAGATAATGAATTTTAGAGACAGTAAATGCTATGTATGTGAAGGGTTAAGAGACAGGAAAGGGAAAACCTAAAAATATGTAATTACATATAATATACTTGGAAAGGGAAAACATAAAAATATGTAATTACATATAATATACTTGGAATAATATACTTGGTGGGGCAGTTTCTGGATTCCCTTTCCTTCAGTCTCTGCTCCATTCGTTTTCCCCACATTTCTTTTGACAGGAGCAATTCTGGAATATTTTTGAGATGGGTGGGTGACCCAATCCCTCAACTGGGAGCCGTGCCTATTTACTGGATATGATTCTCTCTTCCCTTTGGTATTTCAGCTAATGCCATCCCTGTTGGGTCCTGGGAACCTCTTGGGTTCCTAGCATCTGGGCACTTTCTAGTAGCTACCACCAGTTCCCTATCACTCACTGCTACACACCTCCTTTCAATTTTCTGACCATCTGTACTTCTCCCCTGTCTCCTCCAACATCTGATCTTCCCCCCCTTTTTCCTCCCTCTCCTTTTTTCCCTCCCAGGTCCCTCTCACCCTTTCCTTCTCCATCCCATGATAATTTTCTTCCCCTTTATGAGTAGGACTGAAGCTTCCACATTTTAGTCTTCCTTCTTTTTGGGTATCATATGGTCTGTGAACTGTATTACAAGCCATTTTTTTTTTTTTTGGATAATATCCACTTATCATTGGGTACATACCATGTTTGTTCTTTTGTGACTGTATTATCTCACTCAAGATGATATTTTCTAGTTCTATCCATTTGCCTGCTATTTTTATGAAGTAATTGTTTTTAATAGCTGAGTAGTACTCCATTGTGAAAATGTATCAAATTTTCTGTATTCCTCTCATGAGGAACATCTGAGTTGTAACCAAACCCAGATGCTACTGTTGATGCCAAGAAGCGCTTCCAGACAGGAGCCTGGTATAGCTGTCCCCTGACAGGCTGTGCTAGAGTCTGACCAATACAGATGCTGATGCTTACAGCCAAACATTGAACTAAGCACTGGGACTCCTATTGAGGAGTTAGGGAAAGGACTGAAGGGTCTGAAGGGCTTAGAAAACCCACAGGAAGAACAACAATATCAATCAATCAGATCCTCCAAAGCTCCCTGGGACTAGACTACCACCCAAAGAGTACATACACATGGAGGGACCCATGGCTCCTGCTGAATATGTAGCAGAGGATTACCTTATCTGGCACCAATAGGAAGGGAACCCCTTGGTCCTATGGAGGCTCAATATCCCAGCATAAGAGAATGCTAGAGTGCTGAGGGGTGGGAAGGGATGTGTGGAAGGGGAGTACCCTTATAGAAGCAGGGGGATGGGGTGGGGATGGGGGTTTAATGGTAAAGGGAGGTAACATTTGAAATGTAAATAAATACAATAACCAATAAAATAAAAAAACCTACAGCTCAAAAAGTACTACAATGAAGTAAAATACAACTGCAACAAAAGCTCGGCTCCCTCTCCTTCTCCCAAGCATTCCTGTACTAACCTATGCATACACAAAAATCTTATACCACACATTTCTACATGTGAGGCTGATTTTGAAGATTAAAAATCTTGACCTGAAGTTATATATTTAACAGCTTTACATGTAATATGTAATATGAAAATGAAATGGAAATACCAAATGATGAAAAGACCTCTGTGCTCAGATATTACCAGCTTTAATATTGTGAAAATTGCCATCATACCAAAAACAATGTACAGATTCTATGAATTTCCTATCAAAATTCAACTGAAATTTTTCATAAAATTGAAAACCCATGAGCCCATAAAATTCAAATCCCTTCACATACATACTTATATACAATAACATAAATGAATATTGGCTTGGATTTTGGGTAGAATTTCAAAAGATTTCTTAACCAGCCCTAAACAAACCTTGGCAAATTTGTATACTTTAAATAAAAAGGTGATTATTATACAACAAAAATATTTATAAATCTTATGTGTTGACAATGCCTTGTCCTGTAATAGTAACCATCTACTCAAGGTATAATTCAACATGTGAATGTAAATAAGCACACTTTTGTCATAAATTTGTGAATTTGTCATTTTATAACTGAGAATAATAATATATTTTTCTTCTGAAAACTGCTTCAGGGGCTGAGAGGTGGGATCAGTGAGTAAAGCCCTTGCTCCTCAAGTTTAAGGACCTGGATTCTGATGATCTGAATTTATATAAAGTTTGGTGTTTTAGCTCAAATCTGTCATCTCAAGGTTCCTAAGGGAGAGGCTGGGAGAGGAAGGGAGAGAAGAAAGGAGAATTCTTAGAAGTGAATGGGCCACTAGCCTGGGAAACCCATCAGTGGACAAGAAACATTATACCCAAAACATGATGGAAAAAGGAAGACTGACATCCAAATATCCATACATTTCCATGTGTACTTTCTGGTGGGATTACAATATGCACACACACACATACACATGTGCGCATACACACGCACACACACACACACTCACTCACTCATACACACAATGCCTTTCTTTTTTTCTTTCTAAACTCACATACTAGAAAGTCAAAAGATATAAAAAAACAAATTATATTAAAATAAATTTCTTTTAAAAACTATCAGCAATTTCCCTGCAATTATTATCATTTGGTTATATGTCTTATATACCTATATGTATACAGTTGTGTAAAAACATCTCAGATAAAGTTTAAGAATGTCTTATGTAGTGCATAGTTGCAAGAGTAGCATATACAATTATGTAACTAATATATGCTGGTTAGTTTTTTTTTTTTTTTTTTTTTTTTTTTTTTTTTTTTTTTTTTTTTTTTGCCAAGTTGACACAAACTAAAGTCACCTGCAAAGAGAGAATCTCAACTTTGGGGTTTCTTCCATCATATTGACTTGTAAGCTTGACTTTGGAGGAAATTTCTTGCTACTTTATTCTGTGAGAAAGTTCAACCCACTGTAGGGAGATTGTCCTAGGCAGGAGGAAGCAGAGAAAACTTTTGAAGCCAAGCCAGTGAGAAACATCCCTCCATTTTCTCTGCTTCAGGGTTTTTGTGCCTTTACTTCCTTACTGACAGATTACAGTCTGTAAGCAAAGCAACCATTGCCTCTTCCAAGTTGTTCTTGGCCAGTGTTTTATCACAGAAATGAAGAAGCATGCCTTGGTTGTTTAAAACCTGGAAACTGTTTTCTTCTGTGATTTCCATTAATTAATTTCAGCCTCATAAAATGATGAGAAAAAGGCAGGTTTGTTGTATTATTATATCACACATACACATTTCAATACATCATGCTGTATCTCAATTTTTTTAGAACGGTAATATTTTATGTCATTTTAGTAATTATAAAAATTAAATTAAAAATATAAGAAGAAAATTTGGGATACAGAGTTACCAATTAAATATGTTGACTAAACACAAGGTATATTGAAAGCTAAAGCATGAAGACACATGTATCCAGTTAAACCTTCCTCTTGGCCAAAGTTTTTCTTAGGGCAATTTTAACATCTTTATTTTTTAAACTGTAGATTAATGGATTCATCAAAGGAACCACATTGGTATAAAAAACAGAAGAGATTTTTGCCCTTTCTGTAGACCCAGGTGAGGAGAGTTTGAAATACACAAATGCACCTGAACCGAAGAACAGAGAAACAGCAATGATGTGGGAGCTGCAGGTGCTGAAGGCTTTGGCCCTACCTTTAGAGGAACTGATGCGGAAGATGCTGGAGAGGATAAAACCATAAGAGATAAAGATGGTAGGTGTGGAACCAATGATGTTGATGGCTAATATGACATAAGCTACAAGCTTATTAACATAGGTGCTTGTGCAGGAGAGATGAAGCAGAGCAAGAATGTCACAGAAATAGTGGTTGATGTTTGCTTCACAGAAAGTCAATGTCAGCATACACACAGTGAGAGCTATAGCCTCAGAAAATGCCATCAAATATGAACCAATCATTAGTTTCAAACACACTTGAGGGGACATCATAACATTATATAAAAGTGGGTTGCAAATGGCCACATATCGATCATAAGCCATTGAAGTCAGCATAAAGCATTCAGAAATAACGAAAAAACAAAAGAAATAGAGCTGAGTCATACATTGTATATAAGAAATCGCATTCAGTCTTAATATGAAGTTCATCAACATTTTGGGAGTGAACACAGAAGAACAACAAAAATCTATAAAAGACAAGTTAAAGAGGAAAAAGTACATGGGTGTGTGAAGATGTGAATTTAACAAAACTAGAATAATCAAACCCAAATTTCCCAATGCAGTGACTAGATACATTGCTAGAAACAGAAGGAACAGGGGTATTTGGAGATCAGGCTGGTGTGTTAATCCTACTAAAATGAATTCAGTCACCAAGGAGATATTTACTGAGTTCATTCTTTTCTAAGGGAATCTGTAGACTCAGGAAAAAGAGTTGTATTAGAAGATGATCCACACTCAGTTATTGATCAATCCCACCTGCAATGTGCATTCTAGTAATGTTTCTTCTAGTTCCAATTATGTCGACCGAATAAACCGGTGTAGTTGCAAGCAAATTGTATTACAGTCATAAGGCTAGTAGTATCAAATTTCAGAATTATTTCTGAAAAAGAAAATATATACGAAGGATGAAGAAGAAAAGGGACAACCTTCTCCCACCTAATTTTTCTTCAATAGAGTCCTCCCTACAATAATGATATCTTGGTAACCCAGATCTAATTTCTGCAGCTACAGATTTTCTTCTGCAATGATATGAGTGAAAAACATGTCAAATCCAAAACTATAAGAACAAGAGTGATGTAAGTGGTACCCAGTGTCACAGAGTCATTAATCTTGAAGATTTGAGTCCTGGGCATGCATGAGAACCGTAAGAGAAATGCTGGGAATGCAGTGTCCACTTATATCCACTACTACTCTGTTTCCCCTGATGGCTTTCTTTTGCCACTTTCTCTTAATCGCCAGTTAGACAGGCTAGAAAAGAAACAGCTTTGCTAAAGAGCTTCCTATACTAAGAAATCTGTTAATATATCTGTTTCTCTCTCTCTCTCTCTCTCTCTCTCTCTCTCTCTCTCTGAGTGTGTGTGTGTGTTATATTTTTGAAAATAAATTCTCTTACAATATACTGTGAGAACAGTTTCCCCTCTCTACACTCCTCCCTAATCATCTGCCCCTTTCTCTCCCCTTGATTCACTCATCCAGTGTTTTCTCCTCAGAAATGAATAGGCCTCCAAGAGACAAAAAACACACATGACAAAACAAGGTAAATAAGACATGGCAAAAGTCTTCATACAGAGGCTGAATGAGGCAATCCAATATGAGGAAATGAGTCTCAGAAGCAGAAAAAAGACTAAGAAACACCCGCTCCCACTGTTAAATATCCCAGTCCAAACCTGGAAGAATTCTTGGGTTCCTATTTATCCATGTTTATCTGGTAGAAAAGTTTCAGATGCCAAGAATTCATTTTGTATCTTGTCAGTCTAAGAAGATGTAGACAAAACTTAGTGCCTGAATGTTCCTGGAATGATGGTTGAATCTTAGAACATAATCTGTGATTAATACTTTGAGTCTTTACTTGAAGCAGAAAAAATATGAACTGTAATGATATCATTCCTCAGCCAATAATAAGGCACAGAGGATTTTGTGTGGGCTTAGCTGCAGAACACATTTGCTTATAAATAGTGTGGATGTGTGGCTGCCTTTTCCCCAGAGAATAGCATTTAGATAGAAGAGTGAACTTGGGGAATTGTGTTACACCCTGGATGATGATCTGTCTTTAGATATTGAGAATTTTCTCTTCCCTTTGTGGTAAGTGCATCCCCAGTGGATATAGAAAGATTGAATCTCATTTTCCCAGTCATCTTGGGATCTGTAGAGAAATTTGTGCTTTGGGTTCTTCATCTAGTCCTTTCTGCCATTAAGTGAAAATTCCCCAAAGACTGTAGTCTGGGTTCACCAAGTTATATGTCTGGGAGGTGTGGTATGTTGTGGTACATCACCTCCAGAGGTGGGTCATGTGAAAAACCATGACATATTTCTTGAGATATTGTTACTTATAAACATGTACTAGAAAATTCTGATTATCTTGTTCAGCCAATAAGACTTATTTCATTTTTCTCCATACTGTCATTCTAAAATGACTAATTTCATAATATTAAATTTATCTTCTTTCCTTTCATGGATATTTCTTTTAATGCCATCTCATAATAATTGCCTAAACTTCCCTCTCTACTTGAAGCCTTACAAAAGTCTTATTGTTCATCGTTCACATTAAATCCATATCTCATTTTGTTTCATTAGAGGCAGTGATAATACTCATCATCTTACTTGTTCTTGTTGTTCTTCTTGTTCTTCTTGTTCTTGTTCTTATTCTTGTTCTTGTTCTTGTTCTTGTTCTTGTTCTTGTTCTTGTTCTTCTTGTTCTTGTTCTTGTTCT
>NW_022196906.1:32507635-32510380 GCF_008632895.1 Mastomys coucha | reverse complement strand
TTCTTCTTCTTCTTCTTCTTCTTCTTCTTCTTCTTCTTCTTCTTCTTCTTCTTCTTCTTTCTTTCTCTTGGATATCCCTATACAATTATTGTTATTGTAACCTTATTTCTTGAAATTCTTCTTAACTATTTATTAGGTTTCTTATATACTAATTACAAAATTAGTAATTTTATGTATGTTAGCCTTTTCTTAGACTGTGACTCTCAACTAACACAACTCAATTAAAATTTCCCAGACCCTAAGCAATCACTTTACTCAGTCCATACTGATTTGACAATTTGGACCTTGAACATAAAATGTAAATGAGAATGTGGGGTACGTGATAGAAGGTGATAAGCATCATCCTTGACCCATTCCAAAGCACATGAGGAACATGGGAAAGATTACAAAAATAAATGGAGCCATAATTCATAACTTCAACAAATATTTCAGGAGTTCCTACTCTGTACCCTATATGCTATTTAGAACTAGAATGAAATAGGAAGTAATGGCAAGAAATTTACCCTCACAGAAATTACAGGCTTTAAGGCAGCACAAGAGTTAATGAAGTAAAAACAAAAATTTCTAATGATATAAGCAATGCATAATGACAACTGGTATTTACAGGGAAGTTAAATAATGAGCCACTTAATTCTTACCATATGCTTTATAATATCCAACTTAACTGTTACATATATACCCATTTTACAATGAGTTAGATTAAGCAGAGTATATTAAAATCCCTGAGGTATTATTCTTAGTCAACACAGGATGGAACATGGGTACAAAGCCTTAAATCTCACTTTATACAAAAAGTAAATTTAAAAATTGACCCTCATAAAGCTTGCACATACATACACAGAACAAAAACATAAAAAAAAAATACATGAAACTCTTTGAATATGCAGGTATACTCGAAGACTCTAAAAAGGACATAAGCCTTCCAAATGGACCAGCAAAACCAAAGTCAGTATTAGAAACATTTTACAGTATTGAACAGCCCACAGAATTGTAGAAAACATTTGCCAACTCTACAACTACTAAATATAATAGTAGATTCCCATAGACCCAGAATTGTTCAAATACTGTCAAGAAAAGAAAGCATAAAACAACAACAACAACAACAAAACAAAAACAGCTTAGCAACTGGGATTCCACTTGGTTTGGGTTATACACTCATATTTTTCTTCTTGATAAAGGACCTAGTACCACATGACCTGTATCAAGTCACAAATATGCCCTACTTTAAACAATAGGAATGAATTATTCCCATTAGTAGCCTCTTTGTGGCATATGTACTGGTTATTATTCTCAACTTGATACAAATCTAGTTCCCTGGAAAGAGGGAATCTTAAGTGAAAACATGTCTCCATTGAACTGACTTGGAGAAAACTAAACCAGAAAAAAACTGCTATTTATCACATTATTCTGATGCATAATTATGTGTGCATATTCATGCAATTAAAATAAAAAACATCACTGGAAAGAATATGTGCGACAAAGCAAAATAAAATGAAATGAAACAAAAACCAAAAATAAACACAGGCTACAAACTCAAATCTGTCAATTAAACTGGATTGCGGAAATGGATTCAAACCCTTATATTTCACATTATACAGAAAATAAATTTAAGTTGATTTTTAATAAACTTGCACAATAAAATATAAATGAAAGACCCTAGTAACCATTTCCATCCTTCTTCTAAGCATGATAGAAAAAAATCCCAAACAATATGCACTTCCCTTGATTATACTTTCACTGAGGTGTGTCATTACATCTCTTGATTGTGTATCTAAATTTTCTATTCTTGATTTACTCTAATAAAAACTATTTTTGGATATGTGTGTGTGCGTATGCAGATGTGCATTTGTGTGCTTGTGTTGTAATTTTTTTGAACATGACACCATGAATCTGAAGATGTCCTGACAGACAACCAGTATCCCTGGAAGAAAGCAAAACATTCGAGTTGGCCTATCCATGGATGAAAATGCTTTATCCTTGGGGGTTTTAGGGACAAAAATCTGTCAAGATCCATAATAGGAGAAGCTAATAACTAGCAGGTGATCATCCTGAAATGCCTGCTGCTGATTATTACATAATCTATAACAGGTAAGCCCTTACTAAGCAAGCCTGTAAGGGATTCATTTTAGGAAAGATACCTGCTATTAATATGCTGTTCCTGTTAATATTATATACATGTAACAATCACTAAGTAATAGCACACCCCTTTGGAGCAGATCTCTGAACATCCATGAAGTTGTACTGTCTTATAGTGATGCTATATAGATAAATAGATGATTTAAGGCTTTATGGTGATCCTATAATGTGGGAGTCCGGCCAGCGGACCCTCACTCCGTTGGGTGCTCTCGGACTGGAGATTATTGAGTACCTGTGAATACAAGCAGGTGAGAGGGAGGGACACCAGGTAGCTGTATCGAGGTGTCACTTTACTTAGGGGAGAACTGAGTTTATATAACCAGAGGCAGGATCGAGACCAAAGGGGAAATCGAAAGTAACCAATCTTAACATAAACAGGAGATTGGAGGAGGAACTTGAAAAGAAAGTCCAACAGGCTTTGATCTGCAGCAGTCCGGCATCTTCTCCACAGGAGGCATCCGCAGCTCTGGATCAGGCGCCATTTCGTTTTGCTTTCGACTCTTGAGGCAAAGGGGGAGGGAGCCCACACTATAAGAATTCCTGAGAGACCCGGGCAGGATCCCCTGTTGTCTCTCGGGTGAGGTTCTGAGACTGGAGCACCCAGCCCGG